>NC_047119.1:58661431-58865318 GCF_902500255.1 Thalassophryne amazonica | reverse complement strand
GGCTGTGAATGATTTCCGGACATTGTACTGTGCCCATCCTTACACTCATTCAACAAACGGTCCACTGTTGCTGCCATATATGGTGACCACCAGACAGCTTTTAGTTTGTTCATAATTTGGACTCGCGAACAATGATCGGGTCCGTTGGGCCCTAATGATTGCATGTCGTAATAAATTGGTGGGTAACACAAAATGTCCATGACTACTGCGCCACAGCTTGTCCGCTGGCCCCTGACTGCGTGTCTCAATAGCGCCTCGTTTAACCCACATTCGTTTTTCTTCTCCACTGGCCCTACTTTGAGCCACTATCAGTGCGTCAAGTGAAACCAGTGGGGCACAATCTTGGATGGTTAGCAGGGGAAACATATTTTCTCCTTGTGCTCCTTTGCGCGCTGCGTCATCTGCTAGGTTGTTACCTTGAGCTATGATGTTATTATTCTTTGATGACCTGCACATTTAATGACGGCTACCTCAGACGGTAATTGGAGAGCTTGTAACAGTTGGGAAATCGCTTCTCCATGAGTGACAGGGGTGCCATCTGCTCTCAGGAATCCCCTTTGTTTCCAAATGTTTGCATGTACATGACATACGCCATAAGCGTAGGCTGAGTCTGTGTAGATATAACACGTTGATCTTTAGCTATCTGGCAAGCCATAGTTAAGGCTTTGATTTCTGCCAGTTGGGCTGAACAAGGCTGATCAATTCCTTGGGACTCCAGTAATTCAAGGTCTCGCCATCCGTGTTTAGTTTAACAATCCCCATACCCGCATGCAATCCCGCGGCATCCCGAAAGCATGAGCCATCCACGAACAGGGTTAGATCTGCATCTATGGCGTGATTATACAAATGTTCTCTGGCTCTCAAAAATTTCTCTGTCTCTGCCACACAGTTATGTGGAGTACCATCTAACGGTGTGGTCAATTTGGTGGCAGGATTCACCGTGTGACAACGTTGTATTGTTATTTCTGGAGCGGACAACACAACTTCGTATCCAGTGCGTCTAGCTTGTGTTAAGACAAAACGTTGACTGGTTAGCAGGGCATGTAACTGATGCGACGTGTACAACGTTACTGCATGTCCCATGATTATGGATGATGCTTTTTGAAATGCAAAGGCAGCTGCTGCTAGACCCTGATAGCATGGTGGCAATCCTGTTTCAATGTTGTCAAGCTTTGTACTATAATAGGCCAATGGTTGTTTTCCTTCATTTGTTTCCTGCATTAGTACAGCACAAGCATATCCAGTTTTTTCAGTAACATACAAATGGAAAGGTTTCCCATAATCTGGGTTACCTAACGCGGGAGCAGATTGCATGTCTGTTTTTAGGGCCTCAAAAGCTCCCATTGCCTGATCTGTCCAGACGAGGAGAGCTGCATTGCTTGTTTGCCCCACTGCTCTAATCATGGCACGCAAAGGTGCAGTTTTTATAGCATAATCACAAATCCACGGCCGACTGTACCCTGCCATCCCAAGGAATGAAAGCATCTGTCCCACTGTTTGGGGTTTGGGAGCCTTGATTATAGCCTCCACTTGGCTTGGGGCTATACATCGCGTGGTCCCACACAACTGTCTTCCCAAGTATTCTACTTGTTGTTTGCAGAACTGCAATTTGTCCTTACTTACTTTATGACCTCCATCTGCCAATGCATGCAATACAATTAATGAATCTTTTTCACACTGTTCTTGAGTCTCTGATGCAATAAGGAGATCATCCATATATTGCACCAATGTACTGGGTATGTCAAGGTGTTGTAAATCTTCAGCCAGGACTTTGTTAAAGATGGCTGGGGACAGGTTCAGTCCCTGAGGTAGCCGTGTATACGTTAGCTGTTGTCCCAGAAATGTGAATGCAAACAAATGTTGTGAGTCTGGGTGCACAGGCACACTGAAATAGGCTGAACACAGATCGATTACTGTGTACCATTTTGCTCCAGCAGGGATGCTTGATAGTATAGTATGCGGATCAGGTACTATAGGTGCATCCATTTCTATTATTGCATTGATAGGACGCAGATCATGTACCAGCCGATACTCTTTGGTATTGTTTTTAGGGATAGGATAGATAGGAGTATTGCATGGGCTTGCAGTTTTATTAGAACTCCAGCTGCCATTAGTCCCTTAATTACTGGTTTTATGCCTTCAATAGCCTGAGGTTTTAATGGATACTGCCTTTGGTGAGGCAGTTTTGCTCCCGGTTTTACTTTTATTTTTACTGGTAAGGCTGTTTTTACTAGTCCTACATCCGTTTTGCTTTTGGACCACACCACTGGTGGTATTTGCTCTAACAATTTCTCTTGTTGGGCCGATAACACCATCTGTCCCTCTGGTCTAGGATTGAGCTCCACTTTTTGAGCTATAGCCTCATCATTTACTTTTAAATTAATTCGTACAAACTGCTGGTCTTTTGACAGATGTACTTGTGGACTTTCCATGTTTTGCCATTCTTCAACTTCTGAGGCTGTCTTTACCATTGGACCTAGGTCATGGGATTCGTACTTTTCTGAGACTAAAAGGGTCACATGAGGTGTGGCATTCGGCACTTGATACCATTGTTGTTCAGCTGAAGTTAGCTTGACAGAAGCTGCGGCCCCTTGGGGGCCTAAATAAATTTCTGTGGTGGTTATGTGAAACAGCCGTTGATTCATCAATGCATCCCAGCAGCATGCATAGTCAGTTTGTTCTTGTTTGGCATCGAACATCAGGGTGACATGTAAAGGTAAACTAGGTGTACATACTGCTTCATAGTGTTGTTCTGCCCAGGGCTTCCATTTTTCCCATTCCAGTTGAAGATTTGAATTTTCTGGTTGTAACTTCAGCCAGTATACCATGGGTTGCACAGGTCGGACCTTGTTTTCCATGTCCATAAGCACCATAATGTTGGCGAGTGCTTCGTCAGGAAAGTGTATTTGCAGTCCTTGATGGGTACACACTATCTGGGTTTGTAGCTTACATAAAATGTCTCTTCCCAGCAAATTCACAGGTGTATTTTGTGAGTATAACAGGGGTGCTTCAATTGTTTTTCCTGCAATCGTTACAGGAAGTGGGCGTGTAAAAGGTATTATTTGAGTTTTCCCAGAGAAGCCGATGGTCTTAATTACAGACCCAGAGAGGGGGAGATGAGCGCCCATTTTCCCTATGCAAGAGTATGTTGCCCCTGTATCCACCATGAAAGGGAAATCTATGTTTTGTATATTAACAGTGACGGTTGGCTCTTCCTTAGGTATCATCGAAATAGCCAATGCCACCGTTTCCCCCTCTGTCTTCTCTAGGCCTCCCTATTGCCAATAGGCAGAGGGTCCAACCCAAGGTCGGGCCGGACAATTTCTCATTCGATGTCCAGGTTGTCCACAGCTCCAACACTCATTGGAGGGTTGATCCCCTATTGGGGGTGTTGGTCCCATAGGCGGTCCCGCTTGACTGTTCCTGGGAGCTGAGTTTTGGAATCTGCTTCCAAATGAAGGTTGGCGAGATCCTCTTCGCCACCCTCCTCTTTGACCTTGAAAGTTCCGTGACTCTCCTCTCCACCCATGACTGTAGGTGGGTCCATTTCCGGGTGTGCCAGTGCTATGGTAGTGATAGTGATGCTCCACTGGTGCCGAGACTTCTCCTGCAGCAGTGCTCCCTGCTGCTCCTTGGGGGCTCTGTGTGGCTGTTACCACAGGTGCCTGTATGGTGGCAGCAGTGTTTGTCGTAGGGGCTAGGCTTGCCGACTCAGAAGGAACAGGGGTCATCATTGGTGCCTGGGTCTTTGTTTTTTCTTTCTTGACTTTGGTTAGCTCTCCCAACTGCATCTGCACCAATTTTTTCGTCAGGGATTTTGCTGCATCTTCTTCTTTTTGTTTTTCTTTCTTGTAGATTTCAAGATGGTGACAAATATGCTCAGAGTATAAAGCCCAATTCATTTTCGATAGTCCCACGACTCCATCTAGGGCTTTCTGAACCTCATCTGGTAGAGCCTTTTTTACAGTTATTTTAAACAGGATTTCAGTTGCTGGAGAATGGTTCCATGCATTTCCTGTTTCCTCCGCCCATCTCTTCTGGAATCGGTGCAGGAACTTCTTTGGGCACTCTTCAGGTGTCCACTCCTCATCATCCAATTTAGAGGGATCCAAGACCTCAGGGTACTTTCTTCTCAGTCCTTCCCACATGGAGTTTCTATAGCGATTAAAGGGGACTTCATCATGTTGATTAGTGCCCATCATTTGTGTTAGTCCAACCTTTCCTGCCAATTCTTCAGTGTCATGTTTTCCCATGACATGCATTAGCAAGGCTTTTATGTCACCTAAAGACAAGGTTACCCCTGCAGTGCCCTCTTCTAAGGCAGTTATCCATCTCCCAGCTCCTTGGGTGATGTCTGGCAGCCTGTTGGCCAGCCCCACCATGTCTGTCCAGCTCCATGGGGTATACACATGATGACCATTTCTAACCACCAATGGGCATATGAGGTCTTCGTCCTCCTCTTCTTCTGTGGGGGCTCCATACTGTCTTCCAGATCGAGTGCGACTGACTGGTTCCAGGCAGTCCATCCAGTCGGTTATATTCTGTTCTAAAGCCGCTATGTCTTTGGCTACACATTGTTGTCTTTGCCTGAGTCGGGCCTCTTTTGCACTCTCAATGATGATCTCACCAGAAATTTTTCGGGTGGGTGGCTCTATAATGTGATTCCCTTGATTGGGCGTCGATTGTTGTAATATTCTTCTTTCCTCGGCGTCCCTATGTCTTTGTATTCTTTCCTTCGCTAGCCGAAGTTGCTCAGCTAGTTCTTCATTATCGCTTCTGGCCAGATCCAGTGTGTCACAGAAGCTCTTGTGCCACTCTTCGGAGCCTCTATAGCCTGTGAAGGTCCAGTCGGCTGACTTATGGTGGGAGGGGACGGTTTTCAGTGGACCTCGATGTGCAGGCGGAGCCTTCAGGTCTCTCTCTTTATCCTCGTCTGCCTCCGTGTCACTGTTATTTGTGGCCCCCCCCTGCTGGTCGTGGTGAGCGACCACTTACTTTCGGACTTGGAGACCTTGTATGATCCATTTGACAGACTGAGGACCTGTCTCCTTGTGGCTCTCGAGCTTTTAGTGTCAGTGTGAATTTGCCCTCCACATCCATGCCTTGGTCCTCTTCACGAGTTCCTAATACAAATTGTCCAGCTGTCTTTCCCATATCATGACGTTTATATGGGGGTGGCTCTGATTCCCAGCTCGGTGCACTGGCTTTAGTCTCTTTGGATCTTTCCTCTGTCATTTTTTCTCTTTTCTGCTGTAGCCTCTGTGCTTCCTGCTTGAACAAGGCCAAAACTTCTTTTTCTTCAGTGCGTTTTTTGTTGTTATTTACGTTCTTCTGCTGATCTTTAATTTCTTTTTTCTGTATTTCTACCGCAACTGCTTCACACATCACCGGATCAAATGATCCCTCCAAAGGCCATTGCCTGCCCCCATGTGACCTTTTGTGCCACTTTCTCATACATTGGTTAGCCTTAGTGCGTTTTCCTGGATATTTTCTTAGTACTAAGTCTAGCGGGGTACTTTCCCGACCTTGACCTTGAGAGTTACCCATGTAACCCTGACAAACGCTATGTGAGGTGTTTCTATGGTGTTCTGGTAGTCCCTCAGGGGCTGTCCTGATCCAGACCAATAACTTGCTGGCTGTAACACCTGTTTTGTATTTTAAACCCTTAAAAGGATTGAATTTCCAACTGTTATGCCCGTCTTCTTTTTCTTTAACTAAATACGAAAATTTACCTGTTTCCCACCGAACCTTCCTTGGGACCACAGTCAGAGTCAACCTAGGAAACAGTTCTTCACCTGGATCGGCTGGCAGTGTTATTAAATGATTTAATGGTATGGTAAGTTCTTTATTAGGATCAGCACAAAGCAGCTCCAGCCACGGGGTTAAACCCTGATGCCACAGACGTCTTATCAGCAGCTCCCAATTAATTAGAGGGAATTGTTCTTTCTTTTGCTTCAGATTGATTACCTTAGTAATCTGCCATAATTTCTGATTGATCTCTTGTTCGTCCTGCCAATGTTCTGCTCCTACCCTGTCAAAATAGGTCCTTTCCAGCCAAAAATGTGTCCTGATTCCCTGGGTTTCGATGTCTCCGTCAGTCAAGTAATGTTCTGGGAGTATTATTTCATCATCACTTAAGTCTCCCATCAAAGACTGTCCCAAGCATTGATCAGTCTGTCAGCTTTTTCACTATAATCTAAGCTTTAACTCTTTTGATTTATAACCAACTTTATTTATTTAATCCTCTTACAACCCTAACACTTCCTAATGTCTTTGCTCCCGACTTTCTATTTTCCTTCTAATTTTTTAACTTTCTGCTTCTCGTCTTTTTCTGCTATGTTTGTTTATTAGTTTTCTCTCTTTGAAATAATATCTACCTTCTCTGTATTTACATAGCACTCTTCTCCTGTCTTTTTCTTCACTGTCTCTGTTTCACACTTTCCTCTCTGCCTGTCATGCACCTCCCAAGTCCTCCTGTTGGGTCTAAATACCTCCCCCTCGTACTCTTTCACATTAATCTTGTATGTCAGCCAGCTTGCAAGCCCTCACAGCTTTGCTTGCACCTCCCCGCTTACTCTCCACTCTCCCACACACAATTTTCAACAGCTTTATAAACAAAAATTATTAAAAACAACTTTCTATATATCCCTATCTAGACTTCTGCCACTTTTCACTCCGCGGCTTTAAACAACCTTTTTATTCACTTAACACCAATGTGTTCTGTTTAAGCATGTATCTCTTCTTCACGTTAGACAGCTTCTCCGGCGCTGTCAGCAACTTCATATATTACTTTTTTAGAAGCCCTCTTTGAGCGTACAATATTTCATTTACTTCTACGCCTTACCGCGCCTCGCGTGCGTATCCTGTGCTTAATATATTATTTTTCACCAGCTCCTTTCTGAGCATACAATATTTCATTTACTTCTACGCCTTACCGCGCCTCGCGTGCGTATCCTGTGCTTACTATATTATTTTCACAAGCTCCTTTCTGAGCATACAATATTTCATTTATTTCTACGCCTTACCGCGCCTCGCGTGCGTATCCTGTGCTTACTATATTATTTTCACAAGCTCCTTTCTGAGCATACAATATTTCATTTATTTCTACGCCTTACCGCGCCTCGCGTGCGTATCCTGTGCCTTTCTGCACTTTCTTCTACCTTTTTTTTTTTTCCACTTACTGAGCTCCTCGTGAGCTTAATGTGCCTTTGCACTGAAAATACTCTCTTTTTCTTTTCTTATAAAAAACTCATATTACTGTGTACTTAATTACTTATTCTTCTCCCACGCCCCACAAGCGTGTATCTGGTGCCTTACTGCACTATTTTCTGCTTCATTAATTCTCATGTATTCTGCACTAACTCTTCATTCATTTTATTTTTTTTTTTATAGTTTTCTCTTTTCTTAAAAAATGACGTCCTTTATTGAGCTCTTTTACTTACTGTCAGCTGTGCTACTTTGCACTTTCTCTTTAAATCTCTTTATCACGTACGGTATTTCTACTGCGCCCCCTCAGGCGCTTATCTTGTGCTTCCTCTGCACGTATTCTCGGTTAAACTCTTTTTCTCACTTATTTCACTTCAGTCTCTGTTAAACTCTTTAAATAACCTTGTATTACCTTGTATCTATTTGTCAGTATACTCCCCTAAATTAACCCCTACAGCGCATGCTATCAGCCGGCACGTTAGTAACGAATTTCAACACCAATTATTCTCCAAGCATTCCCCAAAAAACATCCAGGTTAGTTCTCCACGCACTCTTTTTCCGCACCAGAGTTCATGAACATTCCTGACCTTTCGCTCACACAGACATTCTTTTTCCCGGGAACACACACACCTTCTGAGCATTTTATCTACAAGGCCTGATAATTTTCAATCTTATCTTTTTTTTTTAGTCTCTTATCAATTTTCTTAGTCCAGGTTCTTTTGGGTAAGAGGCAATTAAAAATATCACCTGTCAACTTGGGCGGAAATCCCGACTCACTCCTCCAGATCGTGCAGAAATTATAAAAGGTTTCTGCTTACCTTTTAGTCGTGATCACTGTTATTTACGGTCTGGAGGGATGAGCTGGACTGCCCCAGGCTGCCGGAATGCCCCTGGACCCTCCTGGCTGGCTCGCCAAGTTCTGTCGCGGCTCGTCTTTAGTCTTCTCGGGATGTCTTCATTTAGATAACACAAACTAATTGCAAGTGATATGCTAGAAAAAGGACACAACACTTTAGAATAATTCAGCCTTAAGCAAGATAAAATGCACAGAGTTTTTAAGTTTATTTAAGCCTTCGACACAGAGCTTAGACAAACTGAGTCCTCTAGAGAGACTGAATATGACAACCGCGCTCGTCTATTTATTGGAGACCCGCGGGCATCGCTCCTCCTTCAACTTTTTTATTTATTTCATTCCTAAGACATGGTTTTCTATTGGAAGCGTCCTCTAGTGAACCCTAAGCAGGTGTTAGGCCATTATTTCAATGTGACAAACGCTCCCATTAAAACGTGAAGGATTTACAACTGATTTTTTTTAAAGACCTTTAGCCACAGGTGCAGCTGGCCTGAGGCCCCCTCCGCACGTGGCCTCAGTCACACGTGCAGCTGGCCTGAGGCCCCTGCACGTGGCCTGCGGGAAAGCACCTAAGAGGCCTTGGAAAGCCCCTGACAGACTAATAGAGCCTTTTTTTGGGTTGAACACCTGCTAGTTCAACCAGAGGACATACAGTTCGGATCAGGACACTTGATAGTTCATCACAGTTCAAATATGGACCTAAAAATTCTTCTACAGTCCCTCCTCTGGGACTCGAAAGAGTCCCATTACTTCAACTATACTCTTGGGTTGTTTACTGACAAGACATCTTCATTTGTGCATTGCAATAATAAAAAAGAAAAACACATCACTCGACTTACTGATAACTCTGGTGTGGATATGAATATCAGTGATACTTCACACGGTAAATATAGTGCAGGTGAACCTACATACTAAGGCACAAGGTGAGCAATTAGCCGGAGTATATCAACGCAAGGTGACATTCAAACATTGAGTTTTGGTGTAATTCAAGGCACTTAAAATGGCCACATAAAACAAGTTACATCAACCTCTTAATCATGGCAAAGTAAAGGCTTCACATTGACATCAGTGCAACCAATCATCTTCTGGCATCTATTGACTCACTCAACCAGAGGCTCCAACCCATTATACTTGGTTCTACATATTATTTTGTTAAAGCGTCACACATTTATTATTTAAATGCATCAAATAACCCCTACGTTACCACTATTTAGTCAACCAATCAAGAAACTATTCTAAGGTTAGCGCAGCTATGTCTAGTTAAATGATAAACACAATAAATGGTTTCCCTTCATGTCCGTCCTTAAGTCATTTGCCTTAGTCAATCATATAATGGTTTTCATTATAGGCCATTTCTCAACATTCTCCACTTTGTTTTTCTTCTTTTTCAGCTTGTTTTCTAATGCCCTTTTTGGCCAGACGCCAAATTTAGGCGATGCATGTCTCTTGAGGCATGCTATAATTTAAGAAAAAGGGGTCCCTATGGTGCATCTTTACTACTAAATCTACAAACACGAGGCCTTGGAAAGCCCCTGACAGACTGAATGACTAATAGAGCCCTTTTTTTGGGTTGAACACCTGCTAGTTCAACCAGAGGACATACAGTTCGGATCAGGACACTTGATAGTTCATCACAGTTCAAATATGGACCTAAAAATTCTTCTACATGTGCTTCCCGATCACCCCCCTCCAGGTGTCACTGTCGCCGCCAACGTGGGCGTTGAAATCCCTCAGGAGAACAATGGAGTCCCCAGTCGGAGCGCTATCTAGTACCCCTCCCAGGGACTCCAGGAAGGTCGGGTACTCTGCACTGCTGCTCGGCCCATAGGCCGAGACAACAGTGAGAGACCTGTCCCCGACCCGAAGGCGTAGGGACGCAACCCTCTCGTTCACCGGAGTGAACTCCAACACTTGGCGACTGAGCTGGGGAGCAATAAGCTCTCTAGTCGATATCTCTCAACCTCCTGCACAAGCTCAGGCTCCTTCCCCCCTAGCGAGGTGACATTCCACGTCCCAACAGCCAGGGGCTGTGAGCATGGACCGGGCCGCCGGGCCACCCGCCCTCGACCGCCACCCAATCCTCTCTGCACCCGACCACCATGGCCCCCTCTGCAGGTGGTGAACCCACAGGAGGGCGGGCCCACATCACTCTTTTGGGCTGAGCCCGGCCGGCCCCCATGGGCTAAGGCCCGACCACCAGGCGCTCGCGCGCGAGCCCCAACCCCAGGCCTGGCTCCAGGGTGGGACCCCGGCTCCACCATACCGGGCGACGTCTCGGTCCTTGATCTTTTACTGGTCATGGAGGTTCTGAACTGCCCTTAGTCTGACCCGTCACCTAGGACCTGTTTGCCTTGGGAGACCCTACAGGGAGCACAAAGCCCCCGACAACATAGCTCCTAGGATCATCCAGGTACGCAAGCTCCCCCACCACGATAAGGTGGCAACTAGAGGCCTTAAACATATATTTCAATATATTATAAGCAAAATACATGTTGATTCAGTTGTTCTACCTTTATGTCTTAATGTACCAAATAGGAGCAGTGTCCCAGTTTTGATGTATGCAGAGTTATATGATGGCTATACAGGTATTCAATCAATCAATCACTCAATTTTTTATATAGCGCCAAATCACAACAAACAGTTGCCCCAAGGCGCTTTATATTGTAAGGCAAGGCCATACAATAATTATGTAAAACCCCAACGGTCAAAATGACCCCCTGTGAGCAAGCACTTGGCTACAGTGGGAAGGAAAAACTCCCTTTTAACAGGAAGAAACCTCCAGCAGAACCAGGCTCAGGGAGGGGCAGTCTTCTGCTAGGACTGGTTGGGGCTGAGGGAGAGAACCAGGAAAAAGACATGCTGTGGAGGGGAGCAGAGATCAATCACTAATGATTAAATGCAGAGTGGTGCATACAGAGCAAAAAGAGAAAGAAACAGTGCATCATGGGAACCCCCCAGCAGTCTACGTCTATAGCAGCATAACTAAGGGATGGTTCAGGGTCACCTGATCCAGCCCTAACTATAAGCTTTAGCAAAAAGGAAAGTTTTAAGCCTAATCTTAAAAGTAGAGAGGGTGTCTGTCTCCCTGATCTGAATTGGGAGCTGGTTCCACAGGAGAGGAGCCTGAAAGCTGAAGGCTCTGCCTCCCATTCTACTCTTAAAAACCCTAGGAACTACAAGTAAGCCTGCAGTCTGAGAGCGAAGCGCTCTATTGGGGTGATATGGTACTACGAGGTCTCTAAGATAAGATGGGACCTGATTATTCAAAACCTTATAAGTAAGAAGAAGAATTTTAAATTCTATTCTAGAATTAACAGGAAGCCAATGAAGAGAGGCCAATATGGGTGAGATATGCTCTCTCCTTCTAGTCCCCGTCAGTACTCTAGCTGCAGCATTTTGAATTAACTGAAGGCTTTTTAGGGAACTTTTAGGACAACCTGATAATAATGAATTACAATAGTCCAGCCTAGAGGAAATAAATGCATGAATTAGTTTTTCAGCATCACTCTGAGACAAGACCTTTCTGATTTTAGAGATATTGCGTAAATGCAAAAAAGCAGTCCTACATATTTGTTTAATATGCGCTTTGAATGACATATCCTGATCAAAAATGACTCCAAGATTTCTCACAGTATTACTAGAGGTCAGGGTAATGCCATCCAGAGTAAGGATCTTGTTAGACACCATGTTTCTAAGATTTGTGGGGCCAAGTACAATAACTTCAGTTTTATCTGAGTTTAAAAGCAGGAAATTAGAGGTCATCCATGTCTTTATGTCTGTAAGACAATCCTGCAGTTTAACTAATTGGTGTGTGTCCTCTGGTTTCATGGATAGATAAAGCTGGGTATCATCTGCTTGACAAGTATTCTGTTCTATTCATTATTATGAAGGTGATAACCACAATTAAAAGTCTTCATTGTGAAGTTTTAAGTCATAATTATGATATGCTAAGTCATAACTATGAGATTTAACTTCAGAATTATTAAAAGTGTTCTCGTGACTTTTTTTCCAAGTGGCAAAAACAGGCTTCCATTATTATCATGTTCAAACATTTAAATTTTGATGAAAAGCACTAAAAATGATTAGTTTCGTAAAGGTGATAAAATAAATAATTTTTTTTTTTTTTTTTAGAGCTTGGCTGATAATATCAGCTGATATGTATGACCCTTTCATGAACATATCAACACTGTTTTGGTGATATGAAAACTTTTATTTTACCTAAGAAACAATGCAGAGAAACACTTTGGCTGTTGAAAATGGTGTCATTGTGTAGTCTGTCCAGCAAGAGGCACTGTGACTGCATTATTTACAATGCTGTCAAGGATTGCTGGGACCCCCATCACAACCTTGTCCATATTAGGGACAAGATACAGAAGCAACATGACCAACTGCCATTCATTTTCAATCAGAGTGGGCGTTTTACAACGACAAGAGACACGTGTTTGCTGTACGTCCAGCTAGGCGAAGCCAATATAGACAAGATATTGATTTTATGCAAATGTTGAGTGATGTGACTTAGACTGCCAATCTGTGTAAAAGCAGCTG
Source organism: Thalassophryne amazonica (assembly GCF_902500255.1). Classification (NCBI taxonomy): domain Eukaryota; kingdom Metazoa; phylum Chordata; class Actinopteri; order Batrachoidiformes; family Batrachoididae; genus Thalassophryne; species Thalassophryne amazonica. The sequence goes on along the minus strand of NC_047119.1, from coordinate 58,852,714 downwards.
GTTGGCTGTTTGGTTGTTGGTTGTATTTACAATAAAGTTAATGTTTAAACTGTTAAACATCAAGCAATTACATGTCTTTGTAATACAGATTTGATAATGAAATCTGAGGAATTAGTGCCAATTTTTATGTAAATACGAGGTCTATTAGATAATAAACCAACCCTTTTAATTTTTTTTTAACTATATGGATTTGAGTGACGTGCGATTACACCAATCATGCTTGAACCCTCGTGTGCATGCGTGAGTTTTTTCACGCATGTCGGTGACGTCATTTCCCCTGTGGGCAGGCCTTGAGTGAGATGTGGTCCCGCCCTCTCGGCTGAATTCCTTTGTTTCACACGCTGCTCGAGACGGCGCGCGTTGCTTTATCAAAATTTTTTCTGGACCTGTGAGGAATATCCGAGTGGACACTATTCGAGAAATTAAGCTGGTTTTCGGTGAAAAGTTTAACGGCTGATGAGAGATTATGGGGTGTTTCTGTCGGTGTAAGGACTTCCCACGCAGCGGGACGTCGTGCAGCGCTTCCAGGCGCCGTCGTCGGCCTGTTTCGAGCTGAAAACATCCTAATTTAAGGCTTAATTCACCCAGGACGTCGTGAGAGAACAGAGAAGATTCAGAAGAGGCCGGCATGAGGACTTTATGCGGACATTCCACTGTTTAAGGACATTTTGTAATGAAAGACGTGCGCGCAAATTCGCCGAGTCGTTTCCGTGACGACTCGGCAAATCTGTGTGCGCCGCGACAGGAAAAACACCTCCGTGTTGAAAACCATTCTGTAAAATTCAGGTGGCTTTTGATGGCTTTCAACAAGTGAGTAACTGAGAAATTGTTTAACAGCTTGGGCATGTTCCAACTTGTCTGTTGAGATTTCCAACGGAGGTGTTTTTCCTGTCGCGACCCCCCGTGGTCAGGTCCGGCCCGACATGCGACTCTGCCTGCACGTTCTTTCATTACAAAATGTCCGTTAACAATGGAATGTACGAATAAACTCCTCATGCCGACTTCTTCTGAAAGTTCTCTGTTCTCTGACGACTTACTGGGTCAACGGAGCCTGAAATGTGGAAGTTTTCAACTTGAAACGGCGAGACGCTGCCACCTCAAAGCACAGATCGCCGTCAGGCGCCGTGGGCCGTCCTTACGGCGACACTACCAGACCAAAATCTCTCATCAGCCGTTAAAATTTTTACCGAAAACCAGCTGAATTTATCGAATGGTGTCCACTCAGTTGTGCCTTACAGTTTTGAAAAAAATTTGATCAAACAAAGCAGCAGTCTCTGACCCATTCCGAAACAATGAAAAACGACGAGAGGGTGGGCGACTCCTCACTCAAAGACTGCCCACAGGCGAATGACGTAACCGACAGGCGTGAAAAAACTCTTGCATGCCCACGAGGGTTCAAGCATGTCTGATGTAATCACACGTGATTCAAATCCATATGGTTTTTGAAAAAAATAATAAGGTCGGATACTTTTCTAATAGACCTTGTATCATCAAATACTTACTAGTAATTACTAGTAATTTTTTTAAACTCCCCAATATTGGCCCTTCAAAAATCCATATTGGTCGGGCTATAAATTTTGTTCTCCTACTTTTGCCTGCTCTCGTTTTTTGCACGGAGTCACAGAAAATATAAACAGGCTATGAAAATACAGGCCTGTCTTTTTTTTTTTTTTTGGTCCGTCAAAGCACCAGGGGGCGGTAGTCGTGTTTGCGCGGTGTAACAGTCACTTTAATAACTACATCGAAGAGCTGTACGAGGCGTGCTCAAAGTACGTCTAGTAAATAATATTTTGTAAAAAAAAAAATGATGATTTGAAAGTGTAATGGTAATAATGCGAACGAGTTTACTGAAGAGACAACAATTTTAGAGTATTCCTAACTGGGTACGTAGAGCTTTCTCGTTTTCTCTCTCTTTAAGTGGCTGTGCGTTAGCTCAGCTAGCTGTGGTGCTAATGACAGCTGTCTGAGTTAGTCTTCACTCACTGGTGAATGAAACCGTTTAAGATAAATGTTAGGCAGAATGTTCAGAAAGACACATATTGTGGCGACTGGTGAGATTTAATCATTCTCAAAGTAGAACTGTTTTTGTGCCAAACTGTTTAGTCGCCCACCCCCTGTTAAACAGCCGCATGGGTTAGCCAGCTAAACTAGTCGTGCTAACTTGTGTGAGCTGAGAAAATATCTGACTTCGCTGCTGCTGATCGTGTTTGACTGTAAAGTGTAGATTACATGTTGACAAGGAAAGTTGGCATGACAAACTATCTTCAAAACGAGAACTTTGCAAGCTGAAGCCCACACTAATAATACATGTAGTAACAATAATAATAAATGTACTAATGAATGTTTATCCTAATATAGAACAAAGCCTTTAGGACAGACTACCTTTCTAAGTCGTTTTTCCGTCTTGCATGTGCTCACAGTGCTTTACAATGATTCCTCACATTTACTTCCTGATAAACATTTGGAAGTGGCTATTCGCACGGCGGCCGTGTCCATAACTCTCATTTGGCTATTCGCACGGCAAGACTGTGGTGGTAAAACTTGGAACTACTTGTATAAACAAACATACTGCATTAAATGAGAGTTATGGACACGGCCGCCGTTCGAATAGGGTCGGCTTTTTGCCACGAGAGTCTTGCCATGCGAATACTGAAATGAGAGTTATGGACACGGCCAAATAAAAAAAAAAATAAAAAAATCATCAACATCGAAAAATATTAAAGGAGTTAAGACATCTTGAATGCAGCATGTTTGTCTATACAAGTAGTTCCAAGTTTTGCCACCAGTCTTGCCATGCGAAAAGTGAAATGTGGACATGGCCGAATAAAATAATCATCCGTCCATCCATCTTCTACCGCTTAGTCCAATTAAGGGTCGCGGGGGGCTGGAGCCTATCCCAGCAGTCATAGAGCGCGAGGCGGGGTACACCCAGGACAGGACGCTAGTCTGTCGCAGGGCCACAAATAGACAAACACAGACACACCCACACACACACCTACGGACAATTTTAAAGATTCCAATCCACCTAACCCGCATGTCTTTGGATGTGGGAGGAAACCGGAGCACCCGGAGGAAACCCACGCAAACACGGGGAGAACATGCAAACTCCACACAGAAAGGCCACGGGAATTGAACCCACAACCTTCTCGCTGTGAGGCAACAGTGCTAACCACTAAGCCACCGTGCTGCCCCTAAAATAATCATCAAAATCGAAAAATATTAAAGGAGTTATGACATCTTGAATGCAGTATGTTTGTTTATACAAGCAGTTCCAAGTTTTGCCACCAGAGTCTTGCCGTGCGAATGTACGTACCAGAGTCTTGCCGTGCGAATAGCCAAATGAGAGTTATGGAGACGGCCGCCATGCGAATAGCCACAGCCTAAACATTTTTACAGCTAGGTGGACTGACACATTGCAGATTAAGGGTCTTGTACAAGGACACAGATGGGTTAGCACGAGCTGGATTCAAACCCAAGTCTACATATTGACAGGCCAACTCCTGATTCACAGAGCTACCTGCTCTACAAGAGCAAAAAAGGCTTAGGAGTAAAAAAAATTTTAGGAATGGAAGTGACTCTGTAGCCATTAAACCATTATAATTACATATATATATAAAATATACATCTTGCAGTGAAAGCCACCTCTCTGAGATCTCGTGTGAGATTTTGTGGGATTTAAAACCTCAAAAGGGTGAATTGATTGCTTGCTATGGAGACTGTTTCTTGGTCTTGAGGAATCCTATACACTCCAGTGCTGCATACATTAGTGCATGTCTAGTAGTTAAGCGTTGGGCTTCAGACCAGAGGGTCCTCGGTTCAAACCCTAGCCAGACTGGAAAATCACTACGGGCCCTTGGCCAAGGTCCTTAATCCCCTAGTTGCTCCCAGTGTGTAGTGGGCACCTTGCATGGCAGCAGCCTAATATCGGTGTGTCAGTGTGTTTGTGTGAATAGGTGAATGTGAGGCATCATTGTAAAGACTGTTCTTTGGCAGAGAATGAAAATTAAGAAATCAAATTCATATTATAACTCAGGCAGATCTGCAAAAAATAATATTGTTAATGATGTAGGTAATAACAATACAGACTACAGTGTGAAACATTTTGAGCCCCTGACTGCTCAGACAATGTTGCTGACAACAGTGTGCTTTTATTTGGAATCCAAAAGGCTTGTTTGAATAGCAGCGACCTGATATACTTCACGTAGGCTGAATATGGTTTTGAAGCCCTCTTGAGATCATTTTGTAATTTCCTTACTGTAATGCCGCTACCATGCACCGACTCAAGAAAATGTCAATTTATCTTAGGTGTATAAAGTTTGGGCAAAGCTTTTTATCTGAACAAACAGCTAATAGCCTAAGCTGTAATATCCTACTGTCATTGTAATCATACTTGTGTGTGTGTGTGTATAAGTGTGTGTAATAATTTTTGTCAGAGTAGGTGACTGATCTGCACTGTGTTTCTGGTATAATTCCACTATTGACAAAGTGAGCAGTACCACTCTTTTAACTGTGTTTGAACCCATAAAAAGTAATTTAAGCTGAAATTTCCAGAATGGGTTCACTTTCCATCTTCTTTTTAGCTAGATAAGGGAATGACAAACATTACCAAAATTTGTTCTGGCTGTAATTCCTTTACAGAAGAAGAACTGTCCCATTTGTTTTATAGATAATTCACCATGGCTACTACTGAGATGGAATCATGTTCCTCAGACAACAAAGCAGAGCACGGGACAGTTGTCCCTGATTCAAAGTATCCACTTAAAGTCCTTTACTGTGGAGGTAAATGCAACTTTTTTCAGGTTGTCAGATTTACAGGATTTGTTTCTGTCTTTATGTGACATGTTGTGCTGCTATTAATTCATTTTTTTCCTTTTTTGTAGTGTGCTCTTTGCCTACCGAGGTAAGGACAAAGTTAATTTGACACATTAACATTCTTTGGTACATGAATATGCTTTTTTGGAAATTAAATATGTTATAACAAAATTTTTTATTGTTGTTTGCAGTATTGTGAATACATGCCTGAACCAGCCAAATGTAGGCAGTGGCTCGAGAAGAACTTTCCTGACATATTTGCCAGGATGACTGTAGGTGAGTGTAGTGAGTGTGCAAATAAATCCAGCAAACCTTTATCCGTCCCACTACTACTGTCTTTACTGCGGGGTTCCTTGTATGTTGGTAGGCATTACCATGACATGAAACTACTTTTTGTTGGACTTCTGATCATTTACAGTTTCTGTTTGAAGACACCCCCCCAACACCCTTTTAGTATATCAACAATGTCAGAAATGTCACGTGTATTGCATGACATGTCTTAAGCCCCGGTCACACGGCACTAACGAAGGACACCGAAGCCAAGTGAAACAAGAAATCTGAACTTTCGTTGACTTTCGGAGACATCGTTTAACCGTTGGCCAGCTTCATTCCTGTAGCTGGCGCTTTGTCGGAATTTTCAAACTGCTAAAAAATGTGAACGAATCCCAACGACAACTTCAATTTGCCTGTATTCCGTTTTGCTTTCTGTCTTGACAGTTCCTCATCATCTGCGTAGTTCCCGTACCATCAGCGTTCCATTTGACTGTTGTCCAACTTCGTCCAACCTCCCAAAGTCCGACATCTTGCACGAACATTGACAAAATCTGAACTTATCAATAACTGAAGATCGAACGAGCTGAATGTGACTCATCCATGTGTGGCACAAAAAGCAACATTGTTATACAGAAGCAATAGCGGCAAGAACGTTTGACCAACTACTTTAACTATTTACACACGTTCTAGCCATCTGTGGCTGGAGAGGCTGTGCGCACAGCCATAAACTGCTGTGCGCCACAAACAGCTGTGCGCACACTCACAGACGGCTGCAACATGCATGTGTGCACACATTGTTGTTCTAAAGACAAACCTGCTGTCAAGACGACCAGATCTCACACCTGCAGGTGCTGTGGAGATCGCAGAAATGATCACAGGCTGGCACTCGGTCTGATACCCGCTGTCAAGTCACGTCATCATGAATGTTTCGTTTTGATTTTGTTTAAAGCATCAAGGCCACCATTCGCTTCGTTTTTCTTTTGTTAGTTTTGGTTTTGTTTTGTTCTTTTATGTGCTCTGGACTCGCAGGCTTTTCGGTGATGGGAGAAGTGCAGGCTCATTCGTCCACTTTTTCTTGACGATTTGTGAATTTTTTCTTCATTGAAGAAAAAAAGAGGAACACGGTGAAAATGCCAACGGTTGAAGTGTTTAGATTCTTAGATGAAAAAAAATTCTCCAAAGTGAGCCTTTAAATTTACTTACAGTTAAGATCTACAATACACAACATAGGACAATTTCATTAATTTCCTCTTGGCACCACCACAGTGGGTTTGCAGAAATGACCATTTTGAGAGTTTGTCTTTTTGCTGTTAATTAAGGGTATTTACAGTAGAAGAATGACTGATTTTCATGTGTATACGCTCAAAAGTATTTGGGAACTGACTAAGCTGTTCTGTTACAACTTAGCAGCTAAAAATGATGGCGTAGATTAGCTTCACCATGAAGAGGAAAATCGCTGTAATAACTACTACCTGTCTTTTTGAGGCAATATCTTCAAAACGCAAAGAGCAATTAGCTGTAGTCAAATTTGTTTAACAAACAAAGTGGACCGTCCTCTCACAGCACAGGTCAAGTCAAGGAAGGACATCTAATGCAAAACCTTTGCCAACTTAAAATGGAGTTCTATACGGAGCTGCTGTGGTGATTCCGAGCAGACTGGAAGAAATCAAAGAAACTGGTTAAATCGTGTCCTTTAGATGTATGGGTAACATGGTAGACTGGCTTCCAAAGCAGAAGGTTTCTGGTTCAAGATCACCTATGCCCAGTCTACGTGTATTGTGGAGTTAGCTCAGAAATGGCATCTGGTGTAAAACTTGTACCAAATCAACATGCAAACTGATATTGGAGCAGCTGTGATGATCCTGAGCAAAAAGGGAAAAAGCTGGATTTTCTTAATAAATGAACTGCACACACTTTAAATTTGGATCAAGAGAATTGGCTACATGGTTTTTTTCTCATTAGAGTGATTACTGTGTTCACCTAACCTATGGGGAATATACATATTTAAGATGGGTCTCAGGCTTTTGACCTGCACACCACTGTGTTGTGGGCGACCCCTGGGAAGAGCTTGTGGAGTCTTGTGGGCTTCTCTGGGCGTGGTCCAGCACAAAGGTGCCTCAGTGTTGAGGACTCCAGCAACTGAAAAAGGCCAAATGGACAACTGTGTTTCACCTGGCTATGACATACAGATAGTGATTTTAAAGAGATGGGAAGGGACCAGCTGTGTGCCTGGCTGGTTGCTGTCCAGGACTCATTATTCTTTCAAAAGCAAATTTGGGGTTCCATGTCTTGCTGAAGGATACTGACATGCAGACAGTTTTTGATAGTATGTGTCAGGTGGACAAACATGTCATGGTTTAACATTCTGTAGGTTTGTGTTCCATCTGACCACTTCACCTGGTGATCTCACAGGTATGTGGTGCTTTGAGTGAAGGGAGGACCTCCTCTGTGAAACCACCTGCTGAAGTGATTGGTTGAAACAAAAATATGTAGATTCTTTGTCTTTCATAGCATATGGTTGGTTGAACATCCCTGACCCCGATGGTGCTACACTTACCCACTCAGTTGGTTTAAAATGTTTTTGTTTTGATTTTGTCTTACTGGCCTGGCAGCAAAAGCACCCAAGCAGGAACCGGGCACAGGAGATACTGCCCCTGCAGGCGAAGAGGAGGAGAAAAAGAAACAAAAACGAGGTTGGTTATTATAAATTAAAAATGGCATTCATTTTTGTTGGAGCTGTGATGTTAGTACTTATATTTAATATATTTATGTGAAGCCACAGACTGTTCATTGGTTGTTGACATGCCCTCGTCTTGTTAAATTTTCATAACAGAAGGTTCAAAGGTGTAGTTTGATGAACACCTATTGGCAAATATAAGTATCCATCATCAACACTGAGACGTTACCTGCTATAGCTCCAGTCACACCTGTTTCAGAATCATCACTTCAAAAACAAAAGCACACATACATGTTTGATTAGAACAGCGACAAACCTCTTTCAAAATAAATGACTTGACATGTATTTGTACTTTTTTCTTTGTGCCCATGTCCTATTGACTACAGAGTATACAGCAGGACTGAGTACATCCCTGTGCAGTATCACTTAAATGTCAAATGATTCTAAATTATATCACTTCTCAATGATTGCAGCTAAGATGAAGAGCATTTCTTTTTATGAACAATCAAAAACAAATACTTTAAGAAAAACTATTGAAAATATGGCCCAAAAACATCAGTACAAGTATCCAAATCTCTTTTAATAGTGTGCATCTAAATAATCATTTGTCCCGCGTTTTTTTTTAAACATTGTATGGCTTTAATATGGATACAAGAACATTTCCAGATCACTGAATATCTCTTGGAGTTTGTTTAAATAAATTACAATCACAATTAGAAACAGTACTGTACTGTGTGGTAATATTGTTCAGAGCAGGTTATCTTCAAAAACAAGTAGCAAAATAAACAGACAAGTGAGGGAAGCTTCCAAGACACCAGAGTTGGCAGTCTCTGTGTATATGACTGGAGAAAATGGGCATAGTGCAACTTTTGTATGTTGCTTTACCAACAACAGTTTCATTTTGTAGTGGCACAAAAAATGACTTCGGTTAAAAAGAAGACATGAATTTTCAGCTGCAGTTTGCCAGAAGGTGCAGGAAGAGTCAAGCTAGATTTAATTTTTAGTAAAAAACAAAAAACGAGTGCCAATTCAGCATCTGTAACTGGTGAAGTCACAGAAAAAAGCTCCAATCGCATCCACAGATCCTGGCTCTGGGAGAAAAACTGTCTGTAAAGGTGATTATTTTAGTGTAATACATTAACTACTATGCATACTTGTCACAGATTGCATCAAGGTTCTGCTTTGGGCCTTCTGTTTTCAATGTGATATTTCTAAAGTTTTCTTTTTTTATCATGCAGTTACTGAGATGTGATGCCATTTAGAATCACACTCACCCACTCATCATCAACCGCTTACTCAAATTAAGCATCACGTGGGGCTTGAGCTTATCCCAGCAGTCACAGGGCCTGAGGCGGGGTACACCCTGAACAGGACACCAATCCGTTGCAGGGCCACATATAGACAAACAAACACATTCACACCCACGTGCACACCTACAGATAAAGTTTCCAATCCACCTAAGCTGCATGTGGGAGGAAGCTGGAGCACCCAAGGGGAACCGACACAAACATGGGGAGAACAAGCAAACTCCACGCAGAAAGTCCACAGGTGGGAATCGATCCCATGACCTTCTTGCTATGACGTAACAGTGCTAACCACTAAGCCACCGTGCTGCCCCATTTAAAACCATGTGGCATTTATTTGATTAGGCACAGGTGCAGACTCATTCTTGTGTACTCTGGGAGGCGGGATTTAAGTGTTAAAAGCGATGCCACTGTGTATTCGTGCTCTTTGGACAGTTGGGATTTACTTTTCACGTGCTTGTCATCCATTATATATTCTGTGGTGAAGGAACAGTCAAGGTTTTGAGATTAATCTCTCTGATTAAGTTACCGGCGTTAGCATTTTAAGATGGCGCTACAGTGAGTAGCTTTATAGCTATACCTATCTGCCTTTTGTAAGATTCCCGTAAATCCTCAGTTTTCACCTTCAGTAACACTGTTAATGGTTTTCACCCACATTTGAATAATACATTGCAATGTGTTCACTTTTTCCTCCAAGGTGGAAGAGGCCAGATCAAACAGAAAAAGAAGACTGTGCCTCAAAAAGTTACGATAGCAAAAATCCCAAGAGCCAAGAAGAAATACGTCACACGGGTGTGTGGCTTGGCAACATTTGGTAATAGACGTTTGTATGTTATTGTACGATTCTTTTATGTACCACTCCTCTGCCCTTGATTTCTAACAGTAAATTTCACGTTGATTCTTTCAGACATTGATCTTAAAGAGGCTCAGCGATTCTTTGCCCAGAAATTCTCTTGTGGTGCCTCTGTAACAGCAGAGGATGAAATAATTATTCAGGGAGATTTTACAGATGACATAATTGATGTCATTCAAGAGAAATGGCCTGAGGTAAGCGGTCTGATTTTTGTGAAAATGTGATTTTTAAATGTTTCATCTTGCATAGTGAATTTCTCTTTGATTTATTTTATTATTTTTTTACCCTTATTTATTTATTTGTTTATTTTTTAACTGGGTGAGACGAAAAGGCTTTAAAGATCCCATGAACTACATTTTAAACATTAATATAGCAGCCAGCCCTTACTTTATGTGAAGAGGTGTAGGTGGTATAATGGCGTCCTCTGGAGAGAATGAAGTACCTCTCCCTCTGTGCGTGTTGTAATTACAGCTTTTATGTTAATAGTTTTCACAGTTGCACCAGCTGATTGTGCATGTTTAGTACACGTGAGTCCTGCTGTGAGAAACTTCTACTCCTCTCCGATTTTATAAGGAGACACTTGTCTGTGCACCGTCCCGCCCCCAAAGTAGTGGTGCCCACATAGACTATCCAGAAACAAACAAAAAAGCGGTGTGATTTTAAAAAACCTGACTCTGAAGATGCACACATGATGGTTTCCACCTCTGTGAAATCTCAGTGGGCAGACACAGCAAAATACGGGTGGGTAGCGCCAGAAACGCTGCTAGGTGCGCACAACATATAATTAATTCCCATACTCTTAATAATTTGTGTGTAAGAAAAATCATTAAATCATTTTGATAGCACATACAAGATAATCTATTTATACATCTGCATGTACATTTCTCCAACAGAAAATAAAAGACAGTAGTGAGACCAGTTATGTTGTACGGCTTAGAGACGGTGGAACTTACAAAAAGACAGAAGGCAGAGCTGGAGGTGGCAGAGCTGAAGATGTTGAGATTGTCTTTGGGAGTGATGAGAATGGACAAGATTAGGAATGAACATATCAGAGGGACAGCTCAGGTGGGAGGGTTTGGAGACAAAGTCAGAGAGGCGAGATTGAGATGGTTTGGACATGTGCAGAGGAGGGACCCAGGGTATATAGGGAGAAGGATGCTGAGGATGGAGCCACCAGGCAGGAGGAGAAGAGGGAGACCAAAGAGGAGGTTTTTGGGTGTGCTGAGGGAGGACATGCAGGTGGTTGGTGTGACAGAGAAAGATACAGAGGACAGGGTGAGATGGAAACGATTGATCTGCTGTGGTGACCCCTAACGGGAACAGCCGAGAGACAAAGAAGAAGAAGAATGTACATTTCTCCAAAAGCAAACAAAATCCATTCTCACATCTGCCAACCATCCCGCATTAGGTGGGACAGTCCTGGTATGTATCGCTGTGTCCCGCATGAGTATGTGCGGGGTGTCCATTAGTCCTGCATTTGTGTGGGTCCAGGGGCATGCCCGGACCCCCCTAGTTACACTTCGCCCCCTTGGCACTCGCGGCCATGCGTGGGTGTCCCACATTGGTGAATTCAAATGTTGGCAGGTATGTGGGGCTGAAGCGATTAGTCAAGTAACTCGAATAATTCGATTACAAAAAATGCTTGTGGCAAATTCTGTGCCTCGAAGCTCCATTTAACATTGCAGTACACATGCCAGGCCTGCGTGTGGTGCTGTAATGTCCCCAGAAAAAAAAAACAAGACTAGAACATGTGCATAAGCCGTGTAAGAGCAAATCAGTGTAGCACCAAAAGCTACAGCTTTGCAACGTGACACACAGAGTAAAATAAAGCCTTTACGCTGATCATCTGAAATAGCTTACTGCACATTTAAAGTGAAGCAGTGTGTTTATCTATTTTTAAAAAACACACAGGATCTGCTCTACGTGGGGAGTGACTGACCAGGTGGCCGGGTACCCACACTCGAAGTTTCCTATTCGCCTGGCGGCCGTATGCTGTCTCTCTCTGCCCGGTGTGAGGGGCTCAGCACTCCCCTCACACCGGGAGAGTCACAGTGCCGTCCCCTGCCACACTGACAGTCTCTGAAGGAAGATCTCTCGGCAGAAGTCCACTCGTTCTTCTGTGTTTTGCTCAGACTTGCACCGAGTGTTTCGCTTTTTAATTTTCGCTTTTTTGGGCAACACACAACACTTCACAAACATGGTTACTTAAATAAAAAAAAACAGTGACTGTGAGGCTTGCATGTTCAACCTCCAGCTGAAATGCATCTACTGAATCACAGAGAAAGAGGGATAAAAAAATAGAATAGACTATTTGTGCCTTATTCAGCCGACGATCAGGCGGATAGATATTTTGACAAGGCTTTGCGTCCCCGGCCGCCAGGTGAATAGACTGTTCTCTAGGTGCACTTTCAGTCAAGTTTTCATCATCAAGGTGCAGAGCGGATTTATCAGAGTGGCTTTTGTGGAAAGCTGCACTCCTGAGCCCAGTTTTTCAGACTGTGCTCATGTTCACGTGCAGCCTGACTGACTGAGGATTTGACCGACCGCCTGCCCTTATGGTCCGGTGTCAGGGGAGGGCTGAGCTCCTGACACCGGGAAAGATCCAAAACTTGTAAAGATGTGAAACAATAAATAATTACCCAGGAAACCAGAAAGGGATACACTAAATTTGACAATCTGCGTGATGGTGCAGCGACATTGTGCCATTGCTTAGGGTGAGCCCTGGACTGTTGATGTTTAAAAACGCAAAAGTACTTTTTATTCTCGATTAATTGCCAGAATAATTGATAGAATACTTGATTACTAAAATAATGGATAGTTGCAGCCCTACAGGTATGCATTCTGTACTCTGAATGTGTTTTTTTTTTTTTGCTGTAATCCACTTAAGCAGTCTATGTTGACGTCTCTAACTCAGGGCGTTATTTTCTATATCAGTTCTCAGCTCAGGACTGTGGATCTCCCAGTCCTCCTCCGATGTGCAGATGGAGGTGCACGCTGTAATGTGTACACTGTTATTTTGCAGTACTTCTACAGTTCAGCCCTGAATTGCATGTGATATGGCACCATTTCATGGTATCATCGTGTCATGTGCAGCCAGCTTTGGAGTGCATTTCCACTGCAACAGTACCTCAAACTAGAAACCATAACCCCAATCCCTAATGTGTCCAGGGATATGCACCGACCCGATGGACCTCAGGGCTTGTGTAGAACTTGGGCTGTGTTTTCCACCAGCTTGAGTAGAATTGCACCACATATTTCAGTGCCACACCTGTGGAGCACACCACACCCTCAATTGCTAATAATACCGACTTCACAATGAAACTGTATAGCTGATAACAGTTTCTCCAGTCATAACTGCAGAAGCATATAATTTCAGAGTTGTCATGGGTGTCTTGATGGCTTCCCACACTCGTCTCCTTTTTGCACAGTTAATTTTTGAGAACTGCCTACAGCCAGATTTTCCATACTGTACTGTGTCTCAGTTCAGGGCACACATTCTCCAAAGATCTGGCCTTCTGAGACTGCGTAGGTTGAACCAACCTTTCTCAAATGAGACTGTTTAGCCCATGGAACATTTTACCATTGCATTTGACAATTTATTTATTTATACTTTAAACACTACTTATTTACAATTGTATGTATGGAGCCCAAAATTATGCTTTTGCTTTTTAAATTTACCAACCATTTTGTCGGGGGTTGTACGATAACTCTTGGGATTGTTAGGGCTACGAAGGATATATGTTATGGCCTTCATTTTTCAGGAGAAAGAAGGCTGAATTCTTTGGTCACATTCTAAGGAGCCTTCAAAATGAGACAGCCTAGTTGTGCTGCTGTGTCACATGTGATTGACAAATGCAGCCTTTGAAGGATGCAGCCCCTGAGTTGAGACAGAGATTTCTTTGTTAGATGTAAGTCCAAGACATATTCGGGTCATTCCATGCCAAATGGGTCAAATTTTAAAAAAATCCCCACATGACCCCTTCCAAAAAAAAAAAAGAAAAAAATTGTACTTGTTCCCCTGCCAGAAATGTAAAATACCCCAAATGGAAATACCCCAAGTTTTTATGAGCCAGCGCTGATACTTTAAGCACAGGAGCAGTTTCAAAATCACAGCATTTTTGTTCTTATTTGAAGAAAGCATTTTCTGGCCAACTTTGGAGAGCAATATATCCTAGCCAAATTAAGTGAAACCCCTCAAACTATCAAAGTATCCTAGGCAGAATCATACTGGAAAAGCCATATCTGGCATCAAAACAATGATATCTGGTTTCATTTTTTATCCAGGTGTTCTTAAAAACTGCCAAAAATGGTATATTTTCTAAACGAGGTCTGACTTTGAGCATGCACTGTGTCAAAATACGAGATTCGTAGATTAATGCCCACGCTTCTGCTTACTTGCATAGACTCTCATGAATCGGTTACAGCACCAGAATGTTTCATTTTTCCATTTCAGCCAAAATTGTGCTTGTGAGGGAAAATTTGAAATCATGCAGTTTCGATTTTTCGCAAAAATACCCTCTAATTGACCACAAAAATCACAAGGTGAGCAATTGATTAAAAATTTGAAATTTCAACCATGCAATGATATGGATGTAAAGATGATATATACTAATTTCAAGTTTGGGCAAGAAATATTTCTATTTTAATTATTTTTTTTACAATAGGCAATATTGTGTGAAATCGCACATTGACTATATGGTGTTAAGTCTTAATCAATGGGCTAGAAATGTGAATATATAGTTATTACATAATAACTATAATTATACAATTATCTTAACTTGGTAAAAAACTGTATTGCTGATGGATGCAACAGCACAGGGTACCCAAATGAATGATAATTTTGACAATTTCCCAAAATTCGGGATATTATGTCCTTGTTTTCTTTGTAGCTTCCCAGAGGTTAATGCTATAGCATTGAAAGTGGTACCAAATGAAAGCTAATAAAATTGTCTTGCATATGGTGTCAAACACATGAACACCTGTGTAAAGTTTAACTAATTTTAATGCACAAACATACATATTTGTGATGCTTGGAAAGGATGACATCATATGATACATAACTTTATCTCAAAAATGTTACTCTATAGTCTATACAGCTTTACTAAAGCTGTATGCTGCGTCAAGCTCAGTGAATGTCACATGACAAGTTTGACAAGTAAAAAGCCAAATTATCACCAGGTAAACAAAATCATAAGTTTCACTGGAAGTAATGAGTAAAATATTCAGTTACAATGAGCCAAATGAAAGTGAATATATTAGCACTGCTATTAAAACAAAACAAGCATTTTAATATTTTGCATTAACCTCCAGGAAACAATTATACACTGAACAACAATATAAATCCAACACTTTTGTTTTTGCTCTCATTTTTCATGAGGTCTATAGTCTATACAGCTTTACTAAAGCTGTATAGACTATAGAGTAACATTTTTGAGATAGTTATGTATCATATGATGTCATCCCTTCCAAGCATCAGAAAAATGTATGTTTGTGCATTAAAATGAGTTAAAATTTACACAGGTGTTCATGTGTTTGACACCATATGC
Organism: Thalassophryne amazonica; assembly: GCF_902500255.1. Classification (NCBI taxonomy): domain Eukaryota; kingdom Metazoa; phylum Chordata; class Actinopteri; order Batrachoidiformes; family Batrachoididae; genus Thalassophryne; species Thalassophryne amazonica. Next base: position 58,837,249 of record NC_047119.1, on the reverse strand, counting down.
AAGACAATTTTATTAGCTTTCATTTGGTACCACTTTCAATGCTATAGCATTAACGTCTGGGAAGCTACAAAGAAAACAAGGACATAATATCCCGAATTTTGCAGCATTTTTGAAAAAAATACATGGCTTTTGAGGCAGGCATAGCCAAGGTCCAAGATCAAAGTAACTGGCATATTTAGTTAATTTAGACCTTGGAGAATGGGAATAATATCAGTTTGCATAAGTTTGATGAAAAAGGTCTAATTTGAAGAGGTCTAGTGTAAAGCCTCGGTCCCACCGAATAATGAAGGCTGAAGAAGGAGTCACACATGGGTGTGGGGTGATTATTCGAAGAATGACCCACGTTTTCATCTATCACGTATCCACTATGAAGGTGCCACTATGTGCCTCTCTGTACCCCGTATGTGCCGCGTAGCAGCCTCTAGTGAGCCACGACCGACATGTCATTACAGCCTCGAATGGCTCGCATCAGCCACACTAAGCCACGTAGTGCCATGATAGCGCCATGATAATGCCATGTCGGCGCACGTTTAGGCATGAGTTTGGTCCAAACCTCCAGCCCTCCCACACCTGGTCCCTTCAAAGTGTGGGTTTTCAATTCACAGATTCACAGCAGCATTTAAAGATGTCCCTTCTTTTTTCTTTTTTTTTAACGCAGTCCAAAAATAGACACTCCATCACAGTTCCGCAGTTGTGCGCTGTGCGCCAGGCTGCTGTCCACCTGTAATGCACCAGACCAGCTAGACCCGAACCACGGGTTCCTGGAGAGCCGCCTCTGTGCTCCTCGCTGGCTCTGCGGCTCTCTGGCTTTTCTTCTGCGGCTTTAAACACACAAAACTTTGTCTATTTCTGCAAAATCACTCTTTTGCGGGCGCGCTGCTGTTGTCCTTTCATGGACAGCCGCCTCTGTGCTCTTTCTAAGTGGCTTCCTTTCCGTCCGTGGCTTGCTGGCTTTATTTTTTCCCTGGCTTTTTTACAACGTGAATCCACTTTTAACTTTGTGTTCGTCGTTTATTTCTGCAAAAGCGCTCTTTTGTGCGCGGTGCCGTTCTGCATACAGAATGAGGTGGCCGTTTTATTATATACACCTGTAGATCATTTTATATATATATATATATATATATATATATATATATATATATATATATATATATATATATATATATATATATATATATATGAGGTCTATATATATATATATGAGGTCTATTAGAAAAGAAACCGACCTTTTTATTTTTTTTAAAAACTATATGGATTTGAATCACGTGTGATTACGTCAGACAAGCTTGAACCCTTGTGCGCATGCGTGAGCTTTTTCACGCCTGTCGGTTGCATCATTCGCCTGTGGGCAGGCTTTGAGTGAGCACTGGTCCACCCCCCTCGTCGGAATTCCTTTGTCTGACTTCTTCCTGAGAGACTAGTGCTTTGCTTGATCAAAATGTTTTCAGAAACTGTGAGACACATCCAAGTGGACACCATTCGAGAAATTCAGACGGTTTTCGGTGAAAATTTTAACGGCTGATGAGAGATTATGGAGTGTTACTGTCACTTTAAGGACTGCCCACGGAGCCGGACGGTGCGCCGCACCCCGAGCCGCCGTTGTCAGCCTGTTTCAAGCTGAAAACTTCCAAATTTAAGCCTCTGTTGACCCAGGATGTCGTGAGAGAACAGAGAAGTTTCAGAAGAGCTTGGGATCAGCAGTTTATCCGGACATTCCAGTGTTAAAGGAGATTTTGTAATGAAAGACGTGCGGACAGATTCGCGCGTCGGCACCCAGCCGCTCATGGCGTGGCGCCACAGCAAAACACCTCCATGTTGATAACCATTTGTAAGATTCAGGCGGTTTTTGATGGCTTTTAGTCGAGTGAGTTTCCGAGAAATTGTTTAACAGCTGGGCATGTTCAGACTTGTCCTGTAATGCTTCCAACGGAGGTAGTTGGCTCATGTGATCCATTAATTCCAGAAGTGATTAGAGGTGTTTTCAGCATCCAATGTTTGACAGAAAATGATTAATCCGCTACAAAATAATTATTTTATATAGAGTCCAGCGGACAGAGCAGGTGGAATTGTGTGCGCAAGAAGAGAGCCGCTCCAAAAATAGCCTCTCAGGTCCTGCCTCAGTGCGCACACACAGCGGAGGTCATGTGATCCATTAACAAGATATTAAATCAACATACTTTTACATACAACAGACATCAACATACAGACATACTTTTACAGCTAGGAACTGTTTTATCAAGCTATAAAAAACATTAAAAATAATTACCTTAAGCTGTTCAAAATACATTCCACATGGAGCAGGAAAGAGAGGGAAAAAAAAGTGTCCAGATGAAACAGTCCTCTGTGATGAGTCCAGCGCACAGAACAGGTGGAATTGTGTGCGCGAGAGGAGAGCTGTTCCAAAAATAGCCTCTCAGGTCCTGCGAAGGTGCCAGGCGCACGGATAATGGACTTTTTGCAGACTCGTAAGCACCACGCAAATGCCTCTAAGCCGTCGCAGTAACTCGAACACAAACTGCGCCACGCTGTTGTTGCTAAATTTTGAACATCTTGAAATTAGCGCCGTGCTCAGAGACGAACGTCGTTAACTGAAGATAATGCCTCTAAGAGCCACTCAGAGCCACTATACTGCCACGATAGCTCACGAACCAAAAAAAACAAAACAGGGTGCGATCCTTCATTATTCGGTGGGACCGCGGCTTAAGACAGTTGGCTTTCACAATTTTGTTGATTTGAGTGATGCTGGTGCTCACACGTACAGTCTGAATGACAGTGATCAGAACAAAGTTGAGTCACTTCTCCCAGGGTTTTTGCACACATAACATGCATACTGATGACAGATATTATTACAGTAGCTGATTTACTATTAGCCTTTTTGCCTGTGATGTGTCTGCAGAAAACATGTTTTCCTGGTACATAACCCAAGTTTTCGGACATGATGGCTTTGTTTGGTGTACATGGTATACCTAGATTAAGAGCACTTTGTTTGCAAATGTGTGCATTTTAAAGATTATGTAGGAAATATTACTTGTTCACTGTGTATTTAACTATTAAATAAATATAACAAATGAATCATTCAGGTAAACCTTGAAAGTATTTTTAGATTACATGACATTGTATATTGTGTTGTTGGATCTGTATTCATAAAAATGATGACTTTTCAGAAAAATTTAAAAATATATAAATATTTCTTGCCCAAACTTGAAATTTAGTATATATAATCTTTACATCCATATAATTGCATGGTTGAAATGTCAAATTTTTAATCAATTGCTCACCTGGTGATTTTTGTGGTCAATTATGGGGTATTTTTGCGAAAAATCGAAATTGCGTAACTTCAATTTTTCTCTTGCAAGCAAAATTTAAGCTGAAATGCAAAATTGAAACATTCTGGCATTGGAACTAGTTCATGAGAGTCTATGCCTATAAAGAGAAGTGTGGGTATTTATCCATTTTGACACAGTGCATGCTCAAAGTAAGACCTCGTTTAGAAAATATACTGTTTTTGGCAGTTTTTAAGAACAGTTGGATAAAAAATTAAGCCAGATATCATTGTTTTGATGCCAGATATGGCTTTTTCAGTATGATTTTGCCTAGGATACTAAGTTTGAGGGGTTTCACTTAATTTGGTTAGGGTATATTGCTCTCCAAAGTTGGCCAGAAAGTGCTTTTTTCAAATACAAACAAAAATGCTGCGATTTTGAAACAGCTCCTGTGCCTAAAGTATTAGAGCTGGCTCATTAAAACTTGGGGTATTTCTATTTCTCTGGCTGGGGAGCAAGTGCAGTGTTTTTCACTTTTTTTTGGAGGGAGTCATGTGGGGACCACTGGCTGACTTGGCATGGAGTGACCCATTCAGGGATTTGGACATGTTCATGTATTCATCCTCTGACTGATCTAAATTAAACTGGCTGTGAAAGTGATAATTTGTATTAATAATAGTCTTCAGATTTCATTTGTCTAATTACTTAGGGCCTCTGAAAATACAGGTCAACTTGAAGATGGTTACATCTCTCGTGATTGCACAATTTGGAAATTGTATTTTTGTATCACAGGAAAAACATTCTGCTGAGTCTCTGAAACACTGATCTTTGTGTCTGTTGTAGGTGGATGACGACAGCATTGATGATCTGGGAGAAGTCAAGAAGTGAAAAACCAAATATGCACTTTTACTGAAATGGATGTAATTTCAAACAGTGACAACTTGGCCAAATGTAAACATTGAGTCATTTTATACCTACTTTATTTACTGTACATATAAAAAGCTGCAGACATGTCCCACCCACTTGGCATTTTCTTTTAGTTGATAGCTGCTGTCTCCTCTTTGCCAAAGGTGTGTTTTGATGTGAATTCTCCCAGATGTTGTTCACACAAGCAAACTGTAGGTTAATAAATTTCAGTCTTTCGCCTGTGTACTGGTGTCATCCCTCCATATTTTCTTTGTACTAGTGGTGCGGCTTAGCTAAAATTTCCATAAAATTGTTCATTTTGTGATTAAAGCGTGGAATTTGGTACACACACACTAAATAAAACTGTTTATTTTCAGTTATGGAGCCATCCTGGAGCTGACCTCTAATGAGCTACAGGGGTCAATAAAGAATTACACAGGGGTCAAAATTTAAAAATGCTCCAATCATGTTGAAAACTATGCCATATTATTTGTCTGATCATAATGATTCCAAAAAGGTATTCTTTGGACTATCTATGACTGAATGTTATGGAGTTATGGGGTAAAAACAGCAAAAATGGTGACAAAGGTCAGTTTCAGTTTGTACAGGGGTGAAAAGTTAAAGCTGCTCTGATTTTTGGTTAAAAGAAATGTATGCAAATTATTGGTTGAGTTATTAGCATTTTAAAAAGGAATAGTTTGCACCATCTGTCATGCTTAGTTATGTTACGGGGTAACATATGTCAATGGACATCGACCTTGTTTGACCTTTACTTTGGAGATCAAGCATTCAACACAGTCAAAACTGTTCCATTTATTAATCCTTTTATTTCAACCAATAATTTGCCTCACTTTTGATCAAAATTGGAGCAACTTTAACTTTTGACCCCTGTACAAACTGAAACTGATCTTTGTCACCATTTTTTGCTGTTTTTACCCCATAACTCCAGAACATTCAGTCATAGATAGTCCAAACTATACCTTTTTGAAATCGTTATGAGCAGAAAAATAATGTATAGTTTTCAACATGGCATATTTTTCAATTTTGACCCCTGTGTAATTCTTTATTGACCCCTGTAGCTCATTAGAGGTCAGCTCCACGATGGCTCCATATCTGAAAATAAACATTAGTTAATTTAGAATATGTGTGCCAAATTCCACGCTTTTATCACAAAATGAACAAATGTTTTTCTATGCCACCCCACTAAAGTCCATTTCTGTGTTTTTAAAAGTCTGACTTGTTTTCAGGTTTTTAAACTGTAATTGTTATATAGTCGCAGGTTGCTTGTTTTTCAGGCACTGCACTTAATTCCCTTGAGTAACCTTTTTGCAGGGCACAATAGTTTTATAACGAGGGCATTGTCCCCTGACAGATAACATTTACAGTTGTAGTCGTATCCCTCTAGATCAATACTACTTCCCTAAGTGCATAGTGCACAGATGTTCACTCTGCTCATAAATTAATGCATTTGAGTGTTGTTACCTTGAGCACAAATACGACTCTACAAAAAGTCATCTGGAACAGCGTTTCTATTGACACTGCACAGGTGTATTTGGTTGTAACTGCTTCATTGACTGACCAAAGGATGAACACCTCTCTCTCCGATATGTGTTGCGCCTTTGACGCCTCCATTCTGGATCAGGTTTTACCTCCAATACTGATACTGGAGTTTATGTTTGGTCTGATGGGGAACTTTGTTGCCTTGTGGATGTTCATCTTCCACATGGACACATGGAAGCCCAATTCTGTGTACCTGACTCACCTGGCTGTTGCAGACTCCATTGTTCTTTTCTGCCTACCTTTCAGGGCAGACTACTACAGGCGTGGTAAAAACTGGCTCTACGGTGATGTCCTGTGTCGTGTTCTACTGTTTCTTTTGGCGGCCAACCGTGCAGCAGGGATCTTCTTCCTCACTGCTGTGGCTGTTGACCGATACTTCAAGATTGTCCACCCAATGCACCGGATCAGCCACATGGGCTTGGGCTGCGCTCTTTGGGTCACCCTCTGCCTCTGGTTCTTGATCTTTCTTGCTACTGGGTATTTACTTTCTGATGAACACTTCTACTACAATAACAACCATACACAGTGTGAGAGTTTCAACATCTGTATGGGATTCGGTCCTCTGTCTACCTGGCACAATACCTTCTATGTCATTCAGTTTTTTCTGCCCACTTCAATCGTTGCCTTCTGCACAATTAGAATTACCTGGCAACTGAAAAACAGGACTGTGGACAAAAGGGGGAAACTCAAACGGGCTGTCAAGTTTGTTTTGGCCGTGGCTTTGATCTTTATTACCTGTTTCTTCCCCAGTACCATATCGCGCATTGCTGTGTGGATCCTAAAGTTGTGGTATGACGAATGCGAGTACTTCAAGGAGGCTAACCTGGCTTTCTACACATCAGTGTGTTTCACTTTAACAGTGTCCTCAACCCAGTTGTCTATTACTTCTCAAGCCCTGCCTTCAGTGGTAAGTTCAGGAAGGTCCTGAATAAACTGCGTAAAAAGAAAGATGACAATCAGCTGGAATCTATAGATAAGGACATAACCACCATTGATGGCAGAAGGATATGAAGCAGGTACTGTCATATTGTCTGAAGTTACCCATTAAGTGAGTGCACAGTGAATGTTAAGACCTACTTGGTGGTATAGTTTCAATAAAGCTAGTTTATTTTGAATAAATTTGTAGGAATGGAGATCTGCTGCTATGTAAAGCATATAAAGTAGTGATTTTGTAGCCTTATTTCTGTTTATCCTGTGGTCACTGTACCTTAAACATTTGTAATCACTCTGCTCCAGTTAGGCTGACAATTTAAGACTAGATATGCATATGGGAGGATTTTCAATACATTAATTGTATTAATCTTGTCATTCTACAAAAATCTGAATGCATATTTTATTTTTCTACATTTGGACTCCGTTTTCTTCCCATTGAATCACTTCTCCTGTGCACATACGTCTGTTATTAACAACCTGAGAAACTCTGCAGGATGTTTTAGTTACTGTAAGTATGTTTGACGCAATTGAGGGATGTTTTAACTCAGTCAACAAAAAATGGCAGTATTTTTGTTTGTGTTTACCCCACTCCCATAAAAATATATGCTTGTATTTTGAAATTTTCTAGCCTTATAAAACCCTAATAGCAAAATAATGAAGAATGAAGGTTTTTTCAGAAAACAATGTTTGTGCATAAAGTGGGTAATGGGGCCTAATTGGATTTTATTATCGCATCCTATCTGTCCTCGATGTTATTTACTTTGTCATTTAAGTTGCATTTTTGCACTCGTGATTGTGATTATTCTCAAACATTTTTATTGTAATTTTATTTTATTTTTTTATTGTATATGAAATAATCTTGTTTTATCTAATGCATTGTGGCTGATTTTCATAATTTATTTTGAAAATATATTAAATCCTCAACAGGCTAAAGGTATATATATATATATATATATATATATATATATATATATATATATATATATATATATATATATATTTTTTTTTTTTGCAAAAAGTGCGACATGTTTCCAAGCTTTAAACCACTTTGGAAACTTTTGAAGTTAATGGTTCAAAACCTCAAAATTGAAGATTGTGTGCCACCTATTGTCCGACCTTGGTACTGCATCTATTCACTAGGCATGAAATCATTCACGTGACTCTAAACTGCTGTAAACACTTGATTTTTTTTCTTTTTTCTTCTTTTTACGTGGATCTTGGGTGTTGAAACTATAAATTGTGTCTGACAGGAAAAAAAGCATTTTAAGCTTTTACAATTTAGAATAATTTACAGTGGACACGTGAAGGCAGCAAATCCTAAAGTGACGTCACAGTCTGGGATGGGCTCAGAGAAGAGCCACCGGAAAAAAACGTAACGGTACGAGATATACTTCGCCCATTAACAGCGTTTCTGACTAAAAGAGACCAAGTAAGCTTTCCCAGCAACTTCTTAAGCACATCTGTCTTATTTCACCGCGAGACGATTTTATTTGAGCGCTCGGTGTATGATATTAATGTTTTTTTTAATGTTTATTCGCTAATCTGGAGCTAGCTAGCTTTGGCAGCATTCCAGCAGGTTCAGGCTGTAAGTGCGAATGTTCGAAACCTGGATATACAAGAAATACGCTTAAATAGTCATAATCACCCGGGATAACTGCAAAACGACACATCCAGTCAGGTGTCATGGTGAAATGTGCGGAATTGTTTTTTTTTATTTTTTTTAAGTGCCTATAGGTCCAGTGATGGGGTGATAAAAATAAATCCAGAACAGACACAACAACCTTGTGTTTGACTTATAAAATAATGATTGACATATTTATGGTTTGTAGTAAATGTGACAGGCTGGATACAGAGCTCCACAGTGGGCAGATTTGACAGCTTTAGGTGTGCTTTTAGAACAGCATCAGTAGGGACAGGATCACCAAGACAACACCTGTACACCTGTACAATTTTGAGGGTAAAAATATTCATACTGCAGAAGTCATCAGTCTTTCTTTGCACATGGAATGACGTCAAGATCCATTTCAGCTTTAGCACTTTCATGACTGGCAGTGGATGATGAAACTGGGAGCCAATACAATGTAATACGTTTGTGGTGTGATGTTTTTAGATTTGTAGCCGAATATTGTTTGCTGTCAGCAGGGTTTGTTTGTACAAGCAGAATGTAGAGTGAGTGATTGTTGCAGCAGCTGTCTCAGAAGATCTTGGAGGTGAACATGCTGGATGTGGTGGTCCTGGGCTGGTGTGGTTACGCGTGGTCTGTGGTAGTAAGGCCAGTTGGATGTTCTGCCAAATTCTCTGAAACGCCTTTGGAGATGGCTTACGGTAGAGAAATGAACATTCACTTCACGGGCAACAGCTGTGGTGGGCATTCTTGCAGTCAGAATGCCTATGGCACACTCCCTCAAAACCTGTGACATCTGTTGCTTTGTGCTGTGTGATTAAACCTGAACATTTTAGAGTGGCCTTTTATTGTGGCCAGCCTAAGGCACACCTGTGCAGTAATCATGCTGTCTAAGCAGCATCTTGATATGGCACAACTGTGAAGTGGGATGGATTATCTCAGCAAAGGATTAGTGCTCACTAACAGAGGTTTAGACAGATTTGTGAACAATATTTGACAAAAATAGGCCTTTTGTGTATATAAAATGATTTAGATCTTTGAGTTTAGCAAATGAAAAATGGGAGCAAAAACAAAAATATTGCATTTATATTTTTCTTCAGTGTAGTTCATCCCAGCCAGGTTTTATAAGCAATAACTCAAAAGTATTTAGTGCTATCACCTTGTACCTCACCATATTAAAAAAAAGTTAATTATATGGTGGTTATCTTTGATGCACCAGGTCAATTGCAAAGAACAGCTTTATTTTATTGATGCTCAACCACAAATTAGTAAAAGTTGGCATGATGTGTATAATGTATTTTTTAAAAATCTACAGTAATCCTAACATTGCCTTTGACTTCTATTTTATTGCAAACAGTATGTACCAGGGTGGCTGGTAACTAGAGGGCGCTAGGGTGCTGCTCCCTCAAAATATTGAGAAAAAGAAATATAAGTATGGTTTACTAAGACTCAGGGTATGCAAGTGCCTGTGACTGTTGGTATGCATTTAAATGTATTTCAACACTACTGTATTTTCATTTTATTTCATTTTGGTTAACATGGGCAAAGCCTACTTCCTCGTTTAGTCACCAGTCATATGAGAGTCTCCAGAGCTTTATATACTTTTCACAATCATGTGACCTGAGGCTGAGTTTCAATTTGAGCATCAAACTTTCAAAAACCAAAGATATTTCATGTTTTGTGTGGCCAACTTCATTTAATTTCCATTCCTGCATTTAAGTCCTGCTGCATAGTCAATAAAAAGTTGGGACAGGACCAATTTAGTCTATATATAAGGATTAAATGATCACTTTTAGAACTAGTTTGTTTGAGACAAGCCAGGGGATGGATATGTGAACATTTTCCAAGTCACTGACTATGACTTGGACTTCATTTACATCAATCAAGAAGTGCAAACAGTATGGTACTGTATGGCAAATATGTGTCAAGTAGGCAGTTCTCAGAAATTGAGTGACCATGCTGGAAGGCCATTAGTGAAGGAAGCCACCAAAACACCCATCACAGCACTGAAAGAATTATATGGTCTGTAGATGTGAGTGGATAAACTGGGGATGATAATATGAACTTCATACTGTCTGAAACTGAATAGAAGTCAAAGTAAATTGAACAGTCACTGCAGTTTTTTTTTAATTTTTATTTTCATTTGCTATATCTCCCATCCTTTTGTGATTTAGGGTTGTAATATCTCACAGACGTGTCTGCCAGGTGTTGGATGGTTAGTGGATACTGGATAAATTGTGGAGAGGTATCATAGGCTGTAGTTGAACTTGTGTGGAGTTTGTCTGCCACCTGCTGCACACTGGGCATGTCATGTGCCTGTTGGCATGTGCCTGCCTTCACATGAGCATCGGCTAACAGGTTTAGGTCACAACCACAGGAAGAAACATGATGCCCATGCCGAGGGCAAATCCAGTACAAAATATACAAGAAAACAGGAAATTACAACTGGAATTAAAGATTGGATAGAAGGCGTAACTGGGAATCATGTTACCACATTGTTTTTCTTAATACCTCAAATTAGTCATGGGAAACTTGGAAACTCGAAACACTGGAATGAACTGTGTCAAAGCAAAATTTTCAAAACGTGTAGTTGAATTGCTCCCATCTGGTGTTGAAACCATACAGAAACAGAATAGAACACGAGTGAATGAGCTAGGATCACAGTGTTTTGGTTCATAAATAATACACTCAGCAAAAATATAAACGCAACACTTTGGTTTTTCTCTCATTTTGTATGAGCTGAACTCAAAGATCTTAAACTTTTTCCACATACACAATACCACCATTTCCCTCAAATATTGTTCACAAACCAGTCTAAATCTGTGATAGTGAGCACTTCTCCTTTGCTGAGATAATCCATCCCACCTCACAGGTGTGCCATATCAAGATTGCTGATTAGACACCATGATTAGTGCACAGGTGTGCCTTAGACTGCCCACAATAAAAGGCCACTCTGAAAGGTGCAGTTTTGTTTTATTGGGGGGGATACCAGTCAGTATCTGGTGTGACCACCATTTGCCTCATGCAGTGCAACACATCTCCTTCGCATAGAGTTGATCAGGTTGTCAATTGTGGCCTGTGGAATGTTGGTCCACTCCTCTTCAATGGCTGTGCGAAGTTGCTGGATATTGGCAGGAACTGGTACACGCTGTCGTATACGCCGGTCCAGAGCATCCCAAACATGCTCAATGGGTGACATGTCCAGTGAGTATGCTGGCCATGCAAGAACTGGGACATTTTCAGCTTCCAAGAATTGTGTACAGATCCTTGCAACATGGGGCCGTGCATTATCCTGCTGCAACATGAGGTGATGTTTTTGGATGTATGGCACAACAATGGGCCTCATGATCTCGTCACGGTATCTCTGAGCATTCAAAATGCCATCAATAAAATGCACCTGTGTTCTTTGTCCATAACATACGCCTGCCCATACCATAACCCCACCGCCACCATGGGACACTCGATCCACAACATTGACATCAGAAAACTGCTCACCCACACGCCACACACACTGTCTGCCATCTGCCCTGAACAATGTGAACCGGGATTCATCCGTGAAGAGAACACCTCTCCAACGTGCCAAACGCCAGCGAATGTGAGCATTTGCCTACTCAAGTCAGTTACGACGACGAACTGGAGTCAGGTCGAGACCCCGATGAGGACGACGAGCATGCAGATGAGCTTCCCTGAGACGGTTTCTGACAGTTTGTGCAGAAATTCTTTGGTTATGCAAACCGATTGTTTCAGCAGCTGTCCGAGTGGCTGGTCTCAGACGATCTTGGAGGTGAACATGCTGGATGTGGAGGTCCTGGGCTGGTGTGGTTACACGTGGTCTGCGGTTGTGAGGCTGGTTGGATGTACTGCCAAATTCTCTGAAACGCCTTTGGAGACGACTTATGGTAGAGAAATGAACATTCAATACACGAGCAACAGCTCTGGTTGACATTCCTGCTGTCAGCATGCCAACTGCACGCTCCCTCAAATCTTGCGACATCTGTGGCATTGTGCTGTGTGATAAAACTGCACCTTTCAGAGTGGCCTTTTATTGTGGGCAGTCTAAGGCACACCTGTGCACTAATCATGGTGTCTAATCAGCATCTTGATATGGCACACCTGTGAGGTGGGATGGATTATCTCAGCAAAGGAGAAGTGCTCACTATCACAGATTTAGACTGGTTTGTGAACAATATTTGAGGGAAATGGTGATATTGTGTATGTGGAAAACGTTTTAGATCTTTGAGTTCATCTCATACAAAATGGGAGCAAAACCAAAAGTGTTGCGTTTATATTTTTGTTGAGTGTACTTAATGATGGTGAAAAAAGAAAAGAAAAACTTGAACCTCTGATTTTTTTGTTTTTTTTTGCTGGCTTTGATATTGGTATTAAACGAGCACATAATTGCAGCAAAGTGATTAGGCTGTAGTCAACATTGATGCACCAGATCATTAAAAAAAAAAACAGCTTTCCCACCTGCTGAACATTGGTACGTGCTTGAAGGTTCAGGACTATGCAGCCATATGAAATTATGAATTTCAAATTTATTCAAACTCATGCATTAGAAGAAGAAGAACTGCATTTCTGTAGAACTTTTCCATCCAGCAGATGCTCAGATGACTACTGTACAATGATGCTTGTATGTTCCTTGTATCAGATGAAAAATACCAGCTTTACCAGACGCTATGGTGACCTCAGATGACTTTTGTTCATCCCATAGCTCAAAACTCTATTGTTCATTGATCATTGAAATGGGGGGAGGGGATATTCTTGTATTGGAGAAGCCCGAAAAAAGCAGTTGACTGAATGAGTGATCAAATTGATCCAAAACAAAATAAAAGGTTAGAAATAATAATACAATGTCATCCCAGTAGAGAACTATACTTTTTTCTGTTGGGTTATAAATTGTTTCAGCATTAGTTAATATTAGTTCAGAAAATAATCCTGGTCTAATTATCTTAAAACGTAACAGCAGTCAAGCAGATGACCGTCTCATTTTAATACTAATGAGATTTAATATTAACAGTTTTCTATGTCACAAGAGCAGATGCATATGAAATAAAGTCTGTTAGATATCACACATTGAGTGATAAATGATAGTGGTCAGTTTGTGTGTGGGATGGTAAACTTCAGAGTGAACACTGCATTTATCCATCTCTCACAGAGACATTGCATTTATGAGTGGTTTCAGTTCTGCACAGAATACTCGAGAGAAAAAAGGGTTTATCTATTTAGTTCTTGAACAGGTGGATCGGGGTTTTCATGGCTTATGGTGCAGGCACTGTCTGCTGCCTCGTGGTAATACAGCTGCACTGGGCCTGACCCACACCACATTTTAAGACAACACGTCCATTGGTGCGCAGATGCACGTAAGTACACAAAAATGACATTTGCATGGGTTGGAGACTACCAGTGACACATGGACTGCACTGTGCACTGCTTTGACCCAGGTATAAGACATGGCTCTTGGTAATTTATGTAACTCTGAAACAGTAAGTAGTGACTAGTCATATATAAATGTTTTTGAAGTTTAAAAACTCTTTACTGTAAACCGAAATAAGCATATGAAATAAAAGTAAAATCTTTGTAATAAATAGAAAGAGGAGTGAAGGGATGAAAGTTGTTTGAGAGTTCATGTGTACTGTAGTTAACAGCGGTTGGTTTTGTCATTTGACCTGACACTATTTTCATCGAGGACCAAACACTAATTAAGACTAAATAAATTGAGAAATACATAAATCTATAAATAAATGTATTTTTATATTTTATTTATACGTTAATTTACATGTATTCATACTTTAACACATGCACTTGCAAATTTAAAGATTTACTTATACTTTAATACTTGTTTTTATACTTTTATCCATTTGTTCATACTTTTGTACATGTATTTATACATTATTTTATTTTAGTCTTACTTCATGTCTTGTCTACCAAAGGATAAAAGAAATGGAAAAATGAAGGTGGGGCGAGGTGGTTGTTATTTAAAAAAAAAAAAAAAAAAAAAATCCCCCAAAGCCGAGTGAGGGAATTAACATAAAGGGTTGTATCTACAACCCCTGGCAAAAATTATGGAATCACCGGCCTCGGAGGATGTTCATTCAGTTGTTTAATTTTGTAGAAAAAAAGCAGATCACAGACATGACACAAAACTAAAGTAATTTCAAATGGCAACTTTCTGGCTTTAAGAAACACTATAAGAAATCAAGAAAAAAAGATTGTGGCAGTCAGTAACGGTTACTTTTTTAGACCAAGCAGAGGAAAAAAATATGGAATCACTCAATTCTGATGAAAAAATTATGGAATCACCCTGTAAATTTTCATCCCCAAAACTAACACCTGCATCATATCAGATCTGCTCGTTAGTCTGCATCTAAAAAGGAGTGAACACACCTTGGAGAGCTGTTGCACCAAGTGGACTGACATGAATCATGGCACCAACATGAGAGATGTCAATTGAAACAAAGGAGAGGATTATCAAACTCTTAAAAGAGAGTAAATCATCACGCAATGTTGAAAAAGATGTTGGTTCACAGTCAGCTGTGTCTAAACTCTGGACCAAATACAAACAACATGGGAAGGTTGTTAAAGGCAAACATACTGGTAGACCAAGGAAGACATCAAAGCGTCAAGACAGAAAACTTAAAGCAATATGTCTCAAAAATCGAAAAATGTACAACAAATGAGGAACGAATGGGAGGAAACTGGAGTCAACGGCTGTGACCGAACTGTAAGAAACTGCCTAAAGGAAATGGGATTTACATACAGAAAAGCTAAACGAAAGGCATCAACACCTAAACAGAAAAAAAACAAGGTTACAATGGGCTAAGGAAAAGCAATTGTGGACTGTGGATGACTGGATGAAAGTCATATTCAGTGATGAATCTCAAATCTGCATTGGGCAAGGTGATGATGCTGGAACTTTTGTTTGGTGCCTTTCCAATGAGATTTATAAAGATGACTGCCTGAAGAGAACATGTAAATTTCCACAGTCACGGTGCGGCGGCACAGGAAAAACACCTCCGTGTTGATAACCATTTGTAAAATCCAGGCGGCTTTTGAAGGCTTTCAGTGGAGTGAGTATATGAGAAATTGTTTAACAGCTGGACATGTTCCAACTTGTCCTTAAGGCTTCCAACAGAGGTGTTTTTCCTGTGGTGGAGCGTTGCGGCGGCTGCAAGCCGACGCTGCAATCCGCCCGCACGTCTTTCATTAAAAAAAATCTCCTTTAACAGTGGAATATCCGGATAAAATGCTGAAACCGACTTCTTCTGAAACTCCTCTGTTCTCTCACGACGTCCTGGATCAATAGAGCCTGAAATGTGGAGGTTTTCAGCTTGAAACAGGCTGACGACGGCGCCTGAGAGCGTTGCGCGACGTCTCGCACCGTGGGAAGTCCTTAAAGCGACAGTATCACCTCAAAATCTCTCATCAGCTGTTAAAATTTTTACCGAAAACCAGCTTAATTTTTCGAACCATGTCCACTTTGATGTGTCTCACAGGTTTAGAAAAAATTTTGATCAAACAAAGCGCCAGTCTCTCAGCAACTTCTCAGATAAAGGAATTCCGACGAGGGGCTGGACGACTCCTCCCACAAGGAGTGCTCACAGGTGAATGACGTCACCGACAGGCGTGGAAAAACTCACGCATGCGCACGAGGGTTCAAGCATGTCTGACGTAAAAACATATGAATGAAATCCATATAGTTTTGGAAAAAAATAAAAAGGACCTATACTTTATGGACAGCCCTCATATATATATATATATATTGGGGTGGGCAAACATAAAAAATCTTAATCGCATTAACTCAATGACTTTCTGTGATTAATCATGATTAATCGCATGGTATATGTGAAACCCAAAAATGAATTCAAAAGCCGCTTAAAAGCACAGCTTTATTTGAAAATGTAAATGAACATTGCATAAATTTGAAAATGTAAATTTCAACTGAAACACACTAATGAAATCAAATATAAAACCACTGGCAGGTCATTTGTTATCCTGTTTCATATCAAAATAACAGTATTCATGTCCATGACTAAATGTACTAAAACAGATACGTCACAATTGTACACATACCACAATTTGATATGTGTACAATTGTGATGTATTTGTTTTAGTATATTTAGATTTTGTTGTGATTTGGCACTTTATAAGCCGATGAAATTGAATTGAAATTGAACATTTTATTGAGTCTTAAAGTAAATAATAAATATGAATTTGGTCACTGGATCCTTAAACTTTGTACATAATGAACTCTACATGGTGAATCCTTGATCTCTGGACATAAATAGGAATAAACAAAATCTGTAGTTTTTGTCAAAAGCATTTCCTTTCAGACATTGGCATGAATGTGTTTCCATATATCTGAGCTGAGCTTAGAGCTGCTGTGCTTCACTTCAGGATGTAATTTGAAAAGAAAATACAGCACGTTTCATTTTGGGAGGAAAAAAAACGTTTTAGTCGATTGTAGTTTCTTGTCTGTATTACATTTGGAAAGAGGTGTCATTTTATTTAAAGCGGCGATTCATTTTGAAGTTATTAATTCCGACCGGACTCTGTCTCAGCCGCGCAGCGTTTCGAGCTGTGTGAATGGAACGGAGGACGATTCTCGTTTCTTGACAGCAACAAGACCAGTTAGTGACTTTAATCCACACAAAAGTGACTGACGATATTTTAATGGCTTTGCGAGGGGTTAAGAAGCGGCTTGCCGTTTCTGAAGAGCAGTGAATCAAAGAACCAAAGAGCTACTGGATCGAAGCATTGCTTCAATGGTTCATGGTTTCAAAGTGGAGCCGCGCTGCAGAAATAGTTTATTACAGACCAAACCCTGAATATCCGACTTTATTTGTACGTCCGTATGACTCTGAAACTCGGAAAAATCCGTATCATTTACGGACTATAGGTTGACATGAAAACCACCGAAAAGCTGTGTTCACCGCGGGGACACGTTCGGCTATTCGAGATTATTCAAGATTTTTTTTTTTTTACCGATGACGAACGATGCGTAAAAAAAAAATTGACCGATCCAAACCGGTCTGGATCCGGGCCTGATCCTGTAGAACGTTGTACCGAAAATGTCCATTCAAAAGTTCGGCGTCTTTCTGCATTTTGTTTTGTTGTGAATTGCATAGCCTGTACTTTTCTCGATCCTCATGTCGTTTTCTGTGTGAACTCAGCTATCAGCAGGAAGCAGCAGCATAAGCTCGCCCCCGACTGACGCTTTCAAAATAAAAGGCAACGAGCAACAGTCATAAAAGGCTAAAAAAACAAACAAACAAAAAAAAAAAACCGTATATACACTCAACAAAAATATAAACGCAACACTTTTGGTTTTGCTCCCATTTTGTATGAGATGAACTCAAAGATCTAAAACTTTTCCACATACACAATATCACCATTTCCCTCAAATATTGTTCACAAACCAGTCTAAATCTGTGATAGTGAGCACTTCTCCTTTGCTGAGATAATCCATCCCACCTCACAGGTGTGCCATACCAAGATGCTGATTAGACACCATGATTAGTGCACATGTGTGCCTTAGACTGCCCACAATAAAAGGCCACTCTGAAAGGTGCAGTTTTATCACACAGCACAATGCCACAGATGTCGCAAGATTTGAGGGAGCGTGCAATTGGCACGCTGACAGCAGGAATGTCAACCAGAGCTGTTGCTCGTGTACTGAATGTTCTCTACCATAAGCCGTCTCCAAAGGCGTTTCAGAGAATTTTGCAGTACATTCAACCAGCCTCACAACCGCAGACCACGTGTAACCACACCAGCCCAGGACCTCCACATCCAGCATGTTCACCTCCAAGATCGTCTGAGACCAGTCACTCGGACAGCTGCTGAAACAATCGGTTTGCATAACCAAAGAATTTCTGCACAAACTGTCAGAAACGTCTCAGGGAAGCTCATCTGCATGCCCGTCGTCCTCATCGGGGTCTCGACCTGACTCCAGTTCATCGTCATAACCGACTTGAGTGGGTAAATGCTTCACGGATGATGCGAAGGAGATGTGTTGCACTGCATGAGGCAAATGGTGGTCACACCAGATACTGACTGGTACCCCCCCCCCCCCCAATAAAACAAAACTGCACCTTTCAGAGTGGCCTTTTATTGTGGACAGTCTAAGGCACACCTGTGCACTAATCATGGTGTCTAATCAGCATCTTGATATGGCACACCTGTGAGGTGGGATGGATTATCTCAGCAAAGGAGAAGTGCTCACTATCACAGATTTCGACTGGTTTGTGAACAATATTTGAGGGAAATGGTGATATTGTGTATGTGGAAAAAGTTTTAGATCTTTGAGTTCATCTCATACAAAATGGGAGCAAAACCAAAAGTGTTGCGTTTATATTTTTGTTGAGTGTATATATATATATATATATATATATATATATATATATATATATATATATATATATATATATATCCATCCATCCATTTTCTTCCGCTTTATCCGGCAGCAGCTCAAGCAAAGCCGCCCAGACTCCCCGATCCACACACACGTCCCCCAGCTCCTCTGGGGGAACCCCAAGGCATTCCCAAGCCAGCCGAGAGATGTAGTCCCTCCAGTGTGTCCTGGGTCTTCCCCGGGGCCTCCTCCCAAAAAACGTTTTCATGTTGTCATTATGGGGTGTTGTGCATAGCATTTTGAGGGGGAAAAACTATTTATTCCATTTTGGAATAATGCTGTAGTATAACAAAATGTGGAAAAAGTGAAGTGCTGTGAATACTTTCTGGATGAACCGTATGTATAAATACAAGCATAAATGAATAAATAAGTGGGTATAAATATAAATAAATGTGAATGAATAAAATGTAAAGTTATTACAGTATTAATAAATTATACATTTGTGTATGGAAGTATTAATAAATAATAAAATAAATTTGCTGACATTTATTTATTTATCTGTTTATTTCTACATTTATGTATTTAGCCTATCTGTTTCAACTTAATTCATGTTTGGTCCTCCATAGATTTAAGATATTAAATGTGGATTTAAAGAACCCAGTCAGCCCACAGGCTCAATCAGTGATGGATTCTGAGTCATGTGTCGTGTCCTGTATCAAACAGCTTTCTGCTGGAAGGTCAGGTGTATCTCCTCCCATGAGAGGCATCCATCTTCCAAGTGAAAACTGGAGAACTGGAAAATTGTTCAGTAGTGCTGGTCGGGCCAGTTTTTGGGTGACTCCAGCAGTGTTGTTATGCAGCTGAGTCCACTCCATCCAAACTTGTACCTTCATGAGCCAAGTCTCGAATGAAAACAAATTCAAATTGATTCTGAATTATTGTTTATTGGAAAGAGCAGCTTTTCCCAACCAATATTCAAATGCACATGTACAAAAGTAACAGTCACACCGCCTTCTTTTTTTTTCTTTTTTTTGAAAGACTTGTAGCAATCACATAATATGAGCATGTGTAATGCAGAGTTCTGCTTGTAAGTTCTCTGCCTTCAGTCTCCATGATGTTGTGTTCTTGATGTGTGACAAACGGTGATGACACAATGATGAGTGGAAATGTTTGTGTGCATGCGTGCGTACATGCATGGTGTGTCACTTGTATTGTGAGGGAACATCAGGTGTAACATTTTGGTCATGTGTCGTGTTTCTCCGGATGGGATCCAGCATGCAGCTCCCTCAGTGTTGAGGACCCCAGCAGCTGGAGAAGGCCCAGTGGATACCCACAGTTTGCTTGGTTGTGGCAGATAGCTGTTTACATTCGGAAGGTGAGGATGGACTGGTTGTTTGCCTGGGTGGTTCCCATTGAAGACCCAAGATAAGTAGTGTGACAAAAGCGATGGGAGCCTCGAATCAAGCTAAGAGTCTACACTACAAGCACATCTTGATTGTTTCATTTCAGTTGCATTTTGGGCATGTGCAGAGGCAAAAATTGCAAAAATTGTGACTCTATCAAACTACTTGTGTACCTGACTATCAGTGGTGGGCACAGTTCATCTAATCCAATAACAGATAATTATCAAAGATAATGTTTTTGCTAGCGGATTAGCTTTTCAGATAAGTTTTAAAACCATTATCAGACCATTTATCTTCCGATAAATTTAGTTCCGCTAACTTTCAATCCGTCAACATTTTTTTTTGCTGGTAAAGTGAGCAAAGTTTAACGGTCAAAAATGTTTGTAAACCCTAAAATAGAAATGTTGCGCTGTTACAAAATTGACTGATTTTAACATTATTTTATTTTATTTCTTTGTGGCTGACAGGATAATTTATTTGCCAAGATTCGGTGGGGGAGAGTTGCTCTCACGGCACAGCTGTGTAGGGACTTTTCTTCACTGTTTAGACACTGTTTTGGATAAAACAAAAAAAAAAGAATGCTTTATTTCTTCAGATGAATCCCACTGAAACTAACAGATAAGAATTTGTATTTACTCTGCCAATCACTGCATTAATGGACGTATTTCGGGTGTTTAAGCCGCAGGGTTCAAAGCGTGTGAAAAAAGCAGCAGCTTTTCAGTTCGTGTATATAATACCAAGATAAACTGAGACTTCTAATACTGTGTTTTACTGCTTTTAAAAGATGATGGCAGTGTTTGGTGTTTTATTTTTTTATTCATTCATTTTTCGTGCATTCTTATGTTTGTGATCCTTGAATTTAACCAGGAGCGAAAAGTGAAAGTGAAACTGCTTTATCAGTAGTTGACAGTGTAATCTGATGTGGCCGCATCCAAATCAATACTAAAAGTTATCGGTTATCTGTAAAGCTGCGTTCACACCGGGCGCGACACGAGTGACTGCAGCCACAGGTTGCAATGTAATGTAATTCCTATGTAATGACATGTTTTGGCGCCAAACCACGCAGCGCGACGCGATGGAACGTGAATGAAGCGACGCGAGTGAAGCGATTTTGAGTGTTTTGCGTGTTTGTAGCGCAATATTGCGTTGCGTCACTTCGTGCTGCCCTCCTCCCAAAGTTGAAAAATCTTAACTTTTTCATCTCTTCGCGCTGCGATGACCAATCAGGGACTGAATATGTAGTGGCGTGGAGATGTCTGGAGTTTGACTGAAGATGTGAACATGTCCTGTCTCTGGTAGCAGCCTGTGAGCAGGACTTATGTCTCTTTTGTCCTTTATTTCACAATTATAACAGAGTTTTTGGAGTGAGCAGCAGCACCACAGCAGCGGGGAGCAGAGTTTCTTTTTATTTTTATTTTACGTGCGTGCGTGAGGGAATCGTCCATGGAGATTATTTTTCTTATTAACTACACAGATGTATAATAAAGCAAATGGTGACTGGTTTCTAAACACAATTATGACAGTTTTTTTGGGAAAGAGCGAGGAGCAGCCTCACAGCAAGCAGCGGAGTTTCTTTTTCTTTTTCTTTTTTCTTTACGTGCACGCGCGAGCGAATCATCTGTGGAGAATATTTTATTAATTAACTACACAGATGTATAATGAAACAAATGGTGACTGGTTTCTAAACACAATTATGACAGAGTTTTTTGGGGGAAGAGCGAGCTGCAGCAAGCAGCGGAGTTTCTTTTTTTTTTTTTTTTTTAATTGTTTACATGTGCGCGCGTGAACGGGACAGTTGGTCCTCAAACTGGGTCCCGCAGAGGCGGAAGGACCGTTGAAAGCAGCCGTCATCCAGATGCAGCTCCTGCAGCAAATAATGATACTCTGTGTATTGGGAGCTTTTCACAACAACTCGCTCTGTGTGATCAAGGTCCATCATGATGACTTGATGCCGAGTGGAATGGAAGCTCCTGCTATTTGATGATGCACCGGGGTGAATTTTCGCAGCGAAAGTCCACCCAAGCAGACCGACACACTGGGCGAAGGAGGCGCGTCCGTTGCCACGCGACCCCCGCAAATTTGTAGTGTCTGATCGCGCCCGGTGTGAACGCGGCATAATAAAGATACATTTTTTAGCAATTTATCAGTTTAGCGTCATAAAAGATAACTTTTCAGTTATCGGATTCATGGTTATCGAAGCTAACTTTGTGGTTAGCTGTGCTCACCAGTGCTGACTATACATGTGGAGTTTGATGTCTGAGTTTTGTATTATACATATATATACATGCATACATTTTCTGTACCCACTTACTCCAATTAAGGGTCATGGGGGTTGGAGCCTATCCCGGCAGTGATAGGGCGTGAGGTGGGGTATACCCTGGAGAGGATGCCACTCTATCACAGGGCCACATATAGACCAACAAAGACATTCACACACCTATGGTCAATTTAGAGTCACCACTTCACCAAACCTGCATGTCTTTGGATGTGTGTGGAAACTGGAACACCCAAAGGGAAGCCACACAAACACTACACAGAAAGAATCAGGTGGGAAACGATCCCACGATGTTCTTGCTGTGAGGCAATAGTGCAAACCACTAAGCCATTGTGCCGCCCTTGTAATTTGGTATTCAATCTTAATTGGTTTAATAGTTGCTTGATTTATTGAATATTTTCATTGTTTTTCAGCTCCCTGCCAACACACTGGGGTTGTTTAGTGGTGGGGAAGGACTAGTTCCCACCCTGGTCAGGCCAGACACCCCACAGCTCCACACAGATGGACAAACAAGGAGCCATGAGTACAGGCAAGGTCAGTGGGCTAAAGCCACCCACGAAAATAGTTCGTTCAGCTGGGCTGCCATCAAGGACATCGCCATCTTCTGGTAAGTATTTGTTATGGACATGCTAAATAATGGAGTAGTTTAAGCAGAGGTGCTATCAGTGTATAAGGGCAGGTTTATGCATAAGGTTTTCAGTGAAAAGGGCAGTGCAATGTCACTTGAAGCCCTGCATGATATTGTGGGATTTGACCACTTCCGGGGACAGTCTGCCATTACACACCATAAAGTTAGCATCACTTCACATGGAAAAATGGTGTACTCTTTTGTTTTTGGCTGCCATCACTGAAGTATTTGTGAAACTGCAGTTTATTTCAGTTCCCAGTGGAGAAGGGAAGACCAGGCAAATGGGAGAGGTCATGCCAGTAAGTTTTAGCCAGAGAAGCTGCGTTCTCTCGCCTGCACAACCGCCTCAACCTGTTTAAGCTCTGGGTCATAAACAAATCACAACACGTCCTCATTGTCACTTTTTGTTTGCATTTTCACTTTGTTTGCTGTGTACTTTGCACAAAAACTCAGAGAAAGCGCCATGTTTCTGGTGGGGACAAATGAGGGCTGTCCCCAGAAGTAGGGTGATTGCATCATATGCGTCATATTTTAACCTTTTAGTGCCCGGCCTCAAACGAGACTGCGCTGTCCAAGTGCCACAAATGCTGATTTGACCAAATTCATCAAGTGGAAGAATCCATTTTTATTTCTGAGTTGGTTGGTTTCCATTCTGGAACTTATTTCCTTTGCTTTATCCTACATGGAGAGCAGCATTTGTTGACATTTTTACACTGCTCCAGAAGGAAGTTTCTTTTGCACAGATGTTTATAGATTTCCAGAACAGGTGACCACTTACTTGTGTTTTCATATAAAGTCTTAATGCAGTTCACACAGAACAAATAGAGGTTAATAAAACATCATTCTAATTACAGGTACTCCAAAGCCAGTTCCTCCCGAGAAGTCTCCTGGAGGTGTAACATCTCCAACTCAGGATGGAACTGCAGACTTTCAGATTGGAGAGCGAGTCTGGGTCAATGGCAACAAGCCTGGCTATGTTCAGTTTGTTGGGGGCACACAGTTTGCCCCTGGACAGTGGGCAGGCATTGTACTAGATGATCCTATAGGGAAGAATGATGGGTCTGTGGCAGGGGTCCGCTACTTCCAGTGTGAGGACGGGAGGGGGATATTTACAAGGCCTTCAAAACTATCCAGGACAGCCCTTCCAGAGAAGGAAGAAAACGGGGGGAAGACCAACATACCACAAGGAACCCTTGCAGCCAGCGAGTCTGCACCAGCTGGTACTACCTCAAACGGTAACATCTGTTGTTTATTCGTGAGAATACTGACCAATGTTGATACGTCATTTCTTTAGTGCTTTAACAGTAATGTTGATTTGATGAACTGTATAGTATAAAAAGACCTGTTACTTTTGTCATGTCAATCCTATAAGCAAACTGAAAGCTATATTTGTTGTTCAGCTCAAGGCATCGTCATAAAGACAAGCGGATCACTTAACCGGGCGATCGCATCCACCGAATCAGTGTCCAACATCTCAGACACAGAGTCCATGAAAAAGAACAAAAGGGAGCTGAAGCTGGGAGACCGTGTGCTGGTAAGAGGTGTAATATCTGAAAGTACCCTGATTTTTAAAACAAAATGATCACTTATCTGAGAGCTTCGGAAATCAGAGCATAAAACAATGACATCTTCGATTGATTTTTGTATATATATTTTAAATATTACCTACGTGTAATATCGGTTTTGTGTGTAGGTTGGAGGTACCAAGGCAGGGGTTGTTAGGTTCCTGGGAGAGACAGATTTTGCCAAAGGAGAATGGTGTGGAGTTGAGCTTGATGAACCACTTGGCAAAAATGATGGTGCTGTTGCAGGGACCAGGTAAAGAAATCAACACTATATCAGCTTGCATTTCTCCAGGGCTAAACATTCCACTCTGTTAACATCATCCTACAGTATGATGTAAAGAAAGAAGAAGCTGTCACATGCTGCTTGCTTTCTTCTCAGATACTTTCAGTGCCTGCCCAGATATGGTCTGTTTGCTCCAGTCCATAAGGTGACCCGTATCGGCTTCCCCTGCACTACACCTACCAAGTCCACGAGCTCCCGGAGGAAGTCAACTTTCAAGAGGAGCCCGAGTGCCTCCTCCGTCAGTTCACTCAGCTCTGCCACCTCCTCAATCAGTTGCAAACCCAGCCGAGCAGGACTGGTGAGAGCCAGTGTTTTGGTTCCACACTTCAGTGTTCTTCCCCATTAACTAATCCTTAGATGTTCATCTATTGTACCTTATTTTGTTGTATTTTAATTGATTGATTGATTTGTATTCGTATAAAATGTAAACATGTGTAAAGTAATACAGTATAAAAATGTATTAAATAAACATAAATATGAGGTCTGTCAGAAAAGTATTGGACCTTTTTATTTTTTTCAAAAACCATATGGATTTGAATCACGTGTGATTGCATCAGCCAAGCTTGAACCTTCGTGCGCATGCGTGAGTTTTTTCACGCCTGTCGGTTCCGTCATTCACCTGTGAGCAGCCTTTGTGTGAGCAGTGGTCCACCCCTCTCGTCGGATTTTTCTTGCGAATAAATGTCTGAACGATTTGGAGCTTTGCTGCATCAATTTTTTTCCAGAAACTGTGAGAGACCTCCAGGTGGACACCATTCGGAAAATTCTGTTGGCTTTCAAGGACGATTTTATGGGCATTACACAGATTAATGAGTGCTCCAGCCGGTTTAAAGACCGCCCACAGCTGCTGAGAGCGCGGCGCGCTCCGAGCGCCGATCGACAGGCTGAATCAACCAGATCATTTCCAAAGTGAAGGCTTTGTTGATCCGGGGTGTCGTCTGACTTACACAAAAATGGCAGGAGACGTGGACATCAGCACTTTTTCGGCACATTCCACTGTTACAGGAGTTTTTTCATGGAAAGAAAAGCAGACGGATGCGCCACTGTGCTGCTCATGGCGCGGGACAAAACCACCTCCGTGTTGGTCTCACAGGACGGCTTTGAGATGGATTTCAGACGGCTGTCGGTGGGTTTTCAGTCGTGTGACTAACCGAGAAATTGTGGATGAGCCTGGACATGCCAGAACATGTCCTGTGAGGCTTCATCATGGCGTTGCTTTGCGCCATGCGGCTCCACCGCGACGCGTGGAATTCCTCCGCACGTCTGTCTCAATGTGCCGAAAAAGTGCTGATGTCCACATCTTCCGCAAGTCCTGTGCTAGTCAGAGGACATTCCGGATAAAACACAGCGTTCAGTTTGGAAATGAATGGCACATTCCACTGTTAGAGGAGTTTTTGTCATGGAAAGAGGAGCGGAGGAATTCCGCGCATCGCAGTGGAGCCGCATGGTGCAAAGCAGTGCCGTGATGAAGCCTCACAGGACATGTTCTGGCATGTCCAGGCTCATCCACAATTTCTCGGTTAGTCACACGACTGAAAACCCACCGACAGCCGTCTGAAAGCCATCTCCAAGCCGTCCTGTGAGACCAACACGGAGGTGGTTTTGTCCCGCACTGTGAGCGGCACGGTGGCGCATCCGTCCGCTTTTCTTTCCATGAAAAAAAAACTCCTTTAACAGTGGAATGTGCCGAAAAAGTACTGATGTCCACGTCTGCTACCATTTTTGTGTAAGTCAGACGATGTCCGGGATCAACAAAGCCTTCACGTTGGAAATGATCTGGTTGATTCAGCCTGTCGATCGGCGCTCGGAGCGCGCCGCGCTCTCAGCAGCTGTGGGCGGTCTTTAAACCGGCTGCATCACTCCTTAATCTGTGTAATCCCCATAAAATCGTCCCTGAAAGCCATATTAATTTTCCGAATGGTGTCCACCTGGAGGTCTCTCACAGTTTCTGGAAAAATTTGATGCAGCAAAGCTCCAACTCGTTCAGACATTTATTCGCAAGAAAAATCCGACGAGAGGGGTGGACCACTGCTCACACAAAGCCTACTCACAGGCGAATGACGCAACCGACAGGCGTGAAAAAACTCACGCATGCGCACGAAGGTTCAAGCTTGGCTGATGCAATCACATGTGATTCAAATCCATATAGTTTTTGAAAAAAATAAAAAGGTCCGATACTTTTCTGACAGACCTCGTATATTGGGTAACACAAAAAAACATAAACGCTTGTTTCCATTGTGGCCCAACAGGAAATAAAACACATCAACATAAACAAACAAAGACAAACATAACTGTGAAAAGGTCCAACAAACAAAACACAATTGGTTTAATAATAAATAAATTGACTATTTTCTAGTTGGGACATCTTGCAAAATAAAAAGTGTTTAACCCTGTTTTAAGATAAGGACTTTGAATCACAGATTCTGATATGACTAGGTAAATTGTTAAAAAGCTTAGCACCGGTTTACATAAAACTGGAAGCACCAAAAGATTTAACATGGGGAACGACTAGAGACAAGTTGCTGGACCGTGTGTTCATACTATGTTGGTCAGTTGTGAAATTAAAAGAAGAGAACAGATAATGAGGAGATTGGTTATTTACGATGTTAAACAGATGATTAAGTTTTAACTGTTGAACTCTAAGCTCCACTGGTAACATATCGACCTGTCTGAATTCAGCTGGACCTATATGGGTCAGAGGATGAGCGGAGAAGAGGAAACATAATTTTGTTCTGTATAATCTGTAACCACCCCTGGTTGCGCTTGGTCAGGCCATCATACCAAGCAGAACTAGCATAATCCAAATGACACTTTAATAAGGCTGACATAAGATGTTTTTTTGTATGTTGATCCATATCTTTGGCCTGTCTGTATAAAAACTTTAATTTTGCATTGGATTTGCTGATCACTTTATCAGCTATCAAATCACCGGATAGGGTCTGGTGTAAGTCCAGACCAATGTATTTTACACAGAATTTACTGACAATTTTGTTGCCAGCACATGATACATCTACAGTGTCATTTACCAGGTGTTGTTTTTTGGACAGTATCGATTCTGTTTTACCAAGATGGAGCGACGGTTTGTTGTCAATCAGCCACTCTCTAACCGACTCGAGTTCAGAAGACAGGGTTTGCTGAATGGCTGCCAAATTTTTACCAGTTACTAATAAAGCAGAGTCATCAGCATACAACAACAGTTTGCAGCGAACTGCTGAGGGCATATCATTCACATATATGAGAAAGAGCAGTGGTCCCAAGATAGAGCCCTGTGGTACCCCGCAGGTAACTATAGCTAGGGTACCCCCTATCTACACCTGCTACTGTCCTATATTTTTGTAACACTTTGGACTTTAAGGGCAGCTGATAAAATTTCAAACTTTAGCTCCATGTTTTTCCAGAAACCACAAATGTTAATTGCTGTCAGCTAACATTCTAAAATGTCATTTTCCAGCTGACAGAGACATCTTCTCGATACGCTCGTAAGATTTCTGGCACCACAGCACTGCAGGAGGCTCTGAAGGAGAAGCAACAGCACATCGAACAGCTGCTGGCAGAGAGGGATCTGGAGCGATGCGAGGTCGCAAAGGCAACTAGTCATGCAGGAGAGATTCAGCAGGAGTTGGTTATGCTGAGGAAGGGGCGAGATCAGGTCAGTATGCACACGAGTCAAACAGAAAAATGTCACAAAGACACTTAATACAAAAAAAGCTTATATTTGGATTACCATGTTAATATACTACAAACCTTACAGTAAAGTTAAGATCTGAATATTTTTCTCCCAAGTTGTTGTGGATTAAGGCAGACATAAAGGCGAGTGGTTTATGTTTGGCAGGTAGGGACAACTTCCAGTTGGGTAAAGTCATAACGGGCATATCGCCGTGTCTGCTGGATGTAGAAGAAGCATTTCTTTGCTCGAGCATTGGCCAGTCTTTTAAGGTCACAGTATGGGTGTGTGGTGGAAGTATAATCTGTACACCACAATGGCGTTGAAATAAAACAGTCAAGATGTGCTTAGGGGATGGATGGATGGATAGATAGATGGATGGATTCTTTATTGTCATTGCACCTTGCTCGACAACGAAATTCTCTTTGAGCACAGTCCTTTTCACAGCTGCAGAAATAAAGATATTTAGTACTATTTCAAGGGGTTTAAAGATAGATAGATAAAATAGGTAGGTGACATTTTTTCAAGGGTGGTAATAAATATATAAATTTAAATCCACAATAAGTTTCTCAGTTTTCAATTTCAATTTATTTCCTTTATATAGCGCCAAATCACAACAGAGTTGCCTCAAGGCGCTTCACACAGGTAAGGTCTAACCTTGCCAACCCCCAGAGCAACAGTGGTAAGGAAAAACTCCCTCTGAGGAAGAAACCTCAAGCAGACCACACTCAAAGGGGTGACCCTCTGCTTGGGCCATGCTACAACGTTGATGCTATAAGATTTCTCCAATGATTTTAACTGAAAGTGCAGGAAATTAAAATGAGAAAGTTTTGTGAATAACTGTATTTATTATTTGGCACATTTAGTTGATATCATGTTTTACAACTGGCAAGGTTGAGATATTCCCTTTGTTCAGAGCTTGTCTGGTTAAAAAGGGACTGATTAATGGTGATATCAACATTCGTTGTTTACTATTATCCCTAATTTCTCCAAAAAAATTAGTCCTATTGGCAAATGGCAGTCCAAACGGCAAATCTCAGCTCTGTCCAGTTTCTCTGTGATCGAAGTTACACACACACACAAACACACACGTACACAGAGGCCACTTTTAACATACAGTAAAACTCACCTAAACTGTCATCGTATAAACCAGATATTCACACTCACCGGACAAAAGCAAAAGTCCCAATGCATTTTTGTGGTTTTCCATGTAATAAACATTGTATATACCGGATTTTGTTTAACGGCTTTTTGCTCACCAAACATCCTGTCCGACCACAGTGTATTTCCATTAAAATAACCTTTGCATATACCGGACCGAGCAGTCTGGACGTACCCAGTAACAGAGGTATCAAATGAAGTTCAGCACTGACACTCACGATTCGAGGAAAGTGGGCACCATATTTCCGTGATTAAAAGCCTGGCTCTTAATTTTTTTCCAAACCATGCTCAGACACGGAACCCGCAGCCTGACATGCGCCTGATAAATCAGACACCGCAAAAGACTGTGATATGTCACTTTTCACTCCTTCCTCTCACGTCATATTTTTCAGAGTTTTTGTACTGCGCACGCTGATTACATTTCAATCATGGATCGAATACATTTAGCCAAAAAGTCCGCAAATATGACAAACTTCACAACACAAAGTCAGAAAATGATGCTCAGATGACCTGCAATTCATGGAAAATATGCGCATCATACCCGCCGCTTACTTAAGATAGGCCTTTATTTTTTTCAGAGGAATTTTTGACTCGGTCATTAAATTTGGCAGGTCCTGTTTCAGGATTCCCCGTCGATCATTCGGTGCCTCCTGACTGTAACTAATCCATTACATACGTATAATGGATTTTGTCTGTTACATAAGGGATTTTGTCCATTTTGTACAGATAATGATTTTGATTATAAGTGGCAAAATTGTGGTCCACCTGAATCCATTATATGCAAGTTTTACTGTATAGATGACTTACCGCCCCCCTGCTGGAATGGCATGTGAGTCCAGAATTTAATTATCAATGTCTGTTGTTCGCTGTTGTTACTGAATATCTCTGATTTCTCCAAAAATATTAGTCCTATCAACGTTCATCCTTGACCCAAAATACATAAGCATACCAAACGGAAAATGCTGTCCCCAGTTTCAAAGTTACACACATACACGTACACAGATCGCTTCGCTTTTAATATATAGATAGTAATTCCAACAAATGAGTCATGTAGCTGTAACTTAGCTACATATAATGTAATGTAGATTTCTAGATTATTAGCTACTACATCAAAGTAGTGTCCTAGACACTGGACAATGCACCAATATGTGTATGTTATTAATTAAACAATACAGTTGGACTGTACAGTTTACTGGACAACACAAGTCACATTATTATTCATCAGAATAAAAACAGGCTTATTGATATCAGAAAAGAAAAAAACAGTCTTCCCGAATAATAATGCCATATATACTCCATGTTTACTCCCAGAATGTCTTATAGAAAAGTATAGATGTAATATCTATTATGAATTTCATTTAAAGTATGCCGTGGAGATGGAGGCAAAGCTGGATCAATTGCGCTCGCTAGTGGAAGCAGCAGATCGGGACAAGGTGGAGCTGCTCAACCAGCTGGAAGAGGAGAAGAGGTTAGTACTTATACCAAATGCTATATATGTGTACAGTGTTGAATTTAGTTAATCTGTGCACTCTTTCTTCTGCTCTTTTTCCTGTGGTCTTCCTGTCAGTTCAGCAGCAAATACAGAAAACTGTAGGTTTGCACACAGTTTAGAATCTGCCATTACATGTCTTAAATCTGAGAACATACAGCTGTGCACATATGTTTACATATACATATGTATATACATATACATATATGTATTTTCTGAAGTATAGGTCGCAGCGGAATATAAGTTGCACAATCAAAAAATGCCTCTTTATGAGAAAAAAATGTATATAAGTTGCACCGGAGTATAAGTTGCATTTATCGCTTCATGCATGAAGAAGCAAAATGAATTAAATTGCTGTATTATTCATTTATAAGGCATACAGTGTTATGGAGCACAGCTAATGAGCTAATTAATATCACTATAAGGGTACAAAATGCGTATAAACTGTTTCTTTCAGCCACTGAACAGACCATTGATCGTATATGAGATGAACGTACCACACAATGAAATGTTTGAAAACCCACTGTATCATTTATGTATTTACAACAGAAACACTGCTTTAGCCATTTGAAGCTAAGAGCTAATTAATGTTTTTGTTACAAGTACAAACTGCTTCTTTAAGTCACTGAACAGACAATCATATGTGAGGTGAACGTACAATGTAATTTAAATGTCCTCCTTTTTGTAGTACATTTATAAAATAAACTCACCATTCATTTTCTAAAGCATTCTCCTTATATTTTAAAATAAGTCCAAATAAGGTTTCGTCCAAATAGGAAAACAAACAAAAAAAGAAATAGTCCATCTTCATTCAAAAGTATTCCAGTAAAAAAAAAAAAAAAAAAAACAAAGAACGTATTTTCTTTCTTTTTTCTTTCTTTCGTGATCTTATTCTGGTGGTGCCAAGGTCTCCTTCATGAAACAAGGCATCTTGGGACAGATTTTACATCACACCGTAACTTTGGGGAAAAGCAGGGCCAATAAATCTGCGCTGTGGCTTGGGGAGCAGCTGCCTCGTTACCATTCCCTCTCCCACCAGCTGAAGGCACGGGCCAGTGGGCCCGCCTCATGAGTGGCTTCTCCCTCTGGGTGGGCTCCCTTCGTGGATCCTCCCAGCTACGGACTCACCAGGAGTCAGTCAGATGACAGACTGTTTTGTTTGAGTCTCTTTCCAGAGCTCAGTCAGCTGTTTGGGACTTTTCCCCTTCCTTGTTTAACTGTGGATTATCAAACGGACATTGTTGAGTTGTTGAGCACAGCGCTGACCTCTTGTGGATTACTTTATACGTGGAACATTTGCCAAAGTAAAAAAAACAAGAATGGCAAAATGGACTGCATTTATATAGTGCTTTTCCATCTGCATCAGAATCTCAAAGCGCTTTGCAGTTATGCCTCATATTCACCCATTAACACAAACACACTCACACACCGATGTCAGGGTGCTGCCATGCAAGGTGCTCACAACACACCGGGAGCAACTAGGGGATTAAGGTCACTAAGGACCTTGCTCGAGGGCCTTAGTGATTTTCCAGTCTTGCTGGGTTTTGAACTGAGGATCCTCTGATCCTTACCCACTAGACCATCACCTCCCCTGTGACAGAAGTGACAGAACGTTTCCCAAAGTGACAGAGCAGTCTAACACAAACTAGATAAGTTCAGTTTTAAATGAGCTCATAACACATTTGTATGTTTACTGTTCACGTTGTTACTCTCTTGTGGACATAAATGTTGTGTGTATACACACACACAGATATGAACGTCTATTCCTGTGCATTTTTATGGTACTGTTCTTTGTGTCATTAGACACCGTTTGTTGTTTGATAGACATTTATTCATATTTATTTGCTTGACGTAAGCATGACTGCTAATTGTATTTTAACTGGAGCCAACATGAGGAAAAGCTCAAAATAGTGACGCTGTGACGATCGCTCTAAGTGTGACCCGGCTCTTTTTTAACACGTAATCTAAAGGTGTACTGACACTTGCATGACTTTGATTCACGCACTTGCATGACCTGTGCTGGCAGTTTAAAGGCATGTTTCTCATTTCAATTATAAAGAAAATTTGTGGTCCTTAATCATGATTTTTTTCCGTATTTAAGTTGCACCGAACTGTAAATCGCAGGACCTGTCAAACTAGTAAAAAAAAACAAAACAACAACAACGACAAAAAAACACAACTTTGTACTCCGGAAAATACGGTACCTTGGCTAAAAACTTTCAATTTTAGTGTTACCCTCCAGCATGTACTCTATTTTATCAAACAGTATGTGTGTTAAGTCAATAACAATGTCTACTTTACTTCCATACAATGTTATTTTAAAATAATACTTCACTTTTTTAGATAGGTTTTTTCCTCACTGTGGCACATTCCAGAAGATTTCAGAAACTGACAGAATTATGCTTTAGACCTTCTGAATGACTAATTGACATAATTCATGATTAGTTGTGGCTTCTTGACATAAAAAACTTAGTAAAATATTTATAGGGGATCAACAGAAAAATATACTTCATCTGTATTATCCCAATCCATCCAGCTGTAAATTGATACTGACCTCATTTTAGGAAATAATGTGCATCCAGGAGGAGTCACAGACTCTTATCTGCTTCATGCTATGGTTACCTGCTGATAAGCACCTACACCACAAGGGCCTTTATAAGATCAGAATAATGGTGGAGTCTTTTTTTTTTTTATCTCAGTTTTGTATTCCTGGCTTCATCTTTAGTTGACAGTCTGAAGTTACGGTGATGGACCGCTCTCTTCCGTGCACTGTGTCACATTGTTATCTGATTTCTCTGCTTTCTTCATCAGTTCCGTAGTTTTGATTTTGAGATTCTGTTGGACATTTAGAACCCCATTTAGGACCCAAACTGCTTCCTGTATATTTTTTGCACAATAGAGAAGCAGATTTGCAGAGGTAAATTGACATTTGGAATAAAGATGAATAATATGTAGATTCTCAGACATTTCTAACTGTAAAAACAAGAAAGCTGTTGAGAGAAGATAATTGTTTTGGAGATGGAAAGCTTATGATTGACAGAGAAAGAGCCACCCAGCAGTTTAGTACACATTTTTCTAACTTCTAACAGACTCAGTCTTCAAAGACATGTCTATCATTTTCTTCCATTTACACTCAACAAAAATATAAACGCAACACTTTTGGTTTTGCTCCCATTTTGTATGAGATGAACTCAAAGATCTAAAACTTTTTCCACATACACAATATCACCATTTCCCTCAAATATTGTTCACAAACCAGTCTAAATCTGTGATAGTGAGCACTTCTCCTTTGCTGAGATAATCCATCCCACCTCACAGGTGTGCCATATCAAAATGCTGATTAGACACCATGATTAGTGCACAGGTGTGCCTTAGACTGTCCACAATAAAAGGCCACTCTCAAAGGTGCAGTTTTGTTTTATTGGGGGGGGATACCAGTCGTATGCTGTCGTATACGCCGGTCCAGAGCATCCCAAACATGCTCAATGGGTGACATGTCCGGTGAGTATGCCGGCCATGCAAGAACTGGGACATTTTCAGCTTCCAAGAATTGTGTACAGATCCTTGCAACATGGGGCCGTGCATTATCCTGCTGCAACATGAGGTGATGTTCTTGGAAGGAACAACAATGGGCCTCAGGATCTTGTCACGGTATCTCTGTGCATTCAAAATGCCATCAATAAAATGCACCTGTGTTCTTCGTCCATAACAGACGCCTGCCCATACCATAACCCCACTGCCACCATGGGCCACTCGATCCACAACATTGACATCAGAAAACCGCTCACCCACACGACGCCACACACGCTGTCTGCCATCTGACCTGGACAGTGTGAACCGGGATTCATCCGTGAAGAGAACACCTCTCCAACGTGCCAAACACCAGCGAATGTGAGCATTAGCCCACTCAAGTCGGTTACGACGACGAACTGGAGTCAGGTCGAGACCCCGATGAGGACGATGAGCATACAGATGAGCTTCCCTGAGACGGTTTCTGACAGTTTGTGCAGAAATTCTTTGGTTATGCAAACCGATTGTTTCAGCAGCTGTCTGAGTGGCTGGTCTCAGACGATCTTGGAGGTGAACATGCTGGATGTGGAGGTCCTGGGCTGGTGTGGTAACACGTGGTCTGCGGTTGTGAGGCTGGTTGGATGTATTGCCAACTTCTCTGAAACGCCTTTGGAGACGGCTTATGGTAGAGAAATGAACATTCAATACACGAGCAACAGCTCTGGTTCACATTCCTGCTGTCAGCATGCCAATTGCACGCTCCCTCAAATCTTGTGACATCTGTGGCATTGTGCTGTGTGATAAAACTGCACCTTTCAGAGTGGCCTTTTATTGTGGACAGTCTAAGGCACACCTGTGCACTAATCATGGTGTCTAATCAGCATCTTGATATGGCACACCTGTGAGGTGGGATGGATTATCTCAGCAAAGGAGAAGTGCTCACTATCACAGATGTAGACTGGTTTGTGAACAATATTTGAGGGAAATGGTGATATTGTGTATGTGGAAAAAGTTTTAGATCTTTGAGTTCATCTCATACAAAATGGGAGCAAAACCAAAAGTGTTGCGTTTATATTTTTGTTGAGTATATTATAGACCCCAATTAATTACACACATGATACTTTTAGAAACTGTCAGATATTTGCTCAAATACATAACACAGTGCTGGCTGTATGACTGCTCAAATAGACATAAAATTACAATACAAAATCATAGCAGTGCAACACTGCTTTGGTATTCAAGAAATAAAGTTGGCATGCCTCTTTGAAATTGAGACAGTTTGATAATTGTGTCTGCCTGATAGGAAAGTGGAAGATCTGCAGTTTCGGGTTGAAGAGGCATGCATCACCAAAGGGGACCTTGAGGTAAGGTTTAAAGTGTCTATCGCAGTACATACAGTAGTCAAGTGTGTATTGAAATTCATGAGATTACACCAGCATTACAAATCAAAATGATAGTAAGTAAAATATAGAGGTCACTCACAGATCACATACTTATGCCGTGGTTCAACAGCCCTATATTTGTTTTTAACTCAGTGCAGTTTGGAACACTGTTTTGCCAAAGTACAAATAACATGAAAATCAGTGGAAGACATAAAATAATTAATCTAATGTGGTTTAAAATGTTAATATGTCTTCCTTGACCCAAGGCCTACCTCGGCACAAAATTGTTTGTTGAAATCTGCCAAGTGGTATGAATATATTTGTACAACCCCAATTTCAATGAAGTTGGGACGTTGTGTAAAATGTAAATAAAAACAGAATACAATGATAGTTAATGTTCAAACTGATAAACTTTATTGTTTTTGTGCAAATATTTGCTCATGCCTGCAACACGTTTCAAAAAAGCTGGGACAGTGGTATGTTTACCACTGTGTTACATCACCTTTCCTTATAACAACACTCAACAAGCATTTGGGAAGTGAAGACAATAATTGTTGAATCTTTGTAGGTGGAATTCTTTCCCATTCTTCTTCAGTTGTTCAACAGTCCAAATAAGGACTCCGTTGTGGTATGTTGCGGTTCATAATGCGCCACACATTTTCAATGGGCGACAGGTCTGGACTGCAGGAAGGCCAGTCTAGTACCCGCACTGTTTTACTACGAAGCCACGCTGTTGTAACACGTGCAGAATGTGGCTTGGCATTGTCTTGCTGAAATAAGCAGGGACGTCCCTGAAAAAGACGTTGCTTGTATGGCATGTGTTGTTCCAAAACCTGGATGTACCTTTCAGCATTGATGGTGCCATCACAGATGTGTAAGTTGCCCATGCCATGGGCACTAACACACCCCCATACCATCACAGATGCTGGCTTTTGAACTTTGTGCTGGTAGCAGTCTGAATGGTCTTTTTCCTCTTTTCTCCAGAGGACACAACGTCCATGATTTACAAAAACAATTTGAAATGTAGACTCATCAGACCACAGCACACTTTTCCACTTTGTGTCTGTCCATTTCAAATGAGCTCGGGCCCAGAGGAGGCGGCGGTGTTTCTGGATGATGTTGATGTATGGCTTTCACTTTGCATGGTAGAGTTTTAACTTGCACTTGTAGTTAACACAAATTGTGTTAACTGACAATGGTTTTCTGAAGTGTTCCTGAGCCCACGTGGTAAGATCCTTTACACAATGATGTTAGTTTTTAATGCAGATGCTCCTTTTATACCCAATCATGACACTCACAATTAGTGTCCTCAGTTCCCAAACACTTATTGAATGTTGTTAGAAGGAAAAAGGTGATGTAACAAAGTGGTAAACATACCACTGTCCCAGCTTTTTTGAAACATGTTGCTGGCATCCATTTCAAAATTAGCAAATATTTGCCCCAAACACAATAAAGTTTGTCAGTTTGAACATTAAATATCTTGTCTTTGTGGTGTATTCAATTGAATATAGGTTGAAGAGGATTTGCAAACCATTATATTCTGTTTTTATTTACATTTTACACAACATCCCATCTTCATTGGAATTGGGGTTGTAGAATAGAATGCAAAATTGACTACAATACTGAGAATTGGTGCCAGTATTTATGATAATTTTTCAGGTCGTGGATTTTTTAATGACAATTCTATTTGTTGTTCTACTTGTTGATAAGTTACTTTATTTGGCTTCATCACTGCACTCAAATCCCTATTCAGTTGGAATTAGTTTTATATAGGGAGATGAAGAAATATAATTTTACTGCAGGATGTTGGTAATATTTTTCATTAATTTGTGTGGGATAAGAATACTTCATATAAATGGGAGTGGCTGCTTGATAAATATGCTTGAAGCACCACTATTATTCCTTTAAAAAGAAAAAAAAAGCAAAAATTACCAGGCTTCTGCACTTTTTTCCTTTTCCATTTTTATGTTCTCCACTCTGTGACAGAATGGATGTGTCTTGATACTCACTATCATCTTCTTAAGCTGTTTGTCAGCTCTTTGTTCCCTTTTGCACTTTGTGCAGAGGTGCACTCCCGGTGGTGCACTATGTGCGCCAAAGCAAATCAGGTGGTCCCAATACCTGTCATACAAGCACAAAACAAACACGCCCATCACACTGACGAATAATCTGTCACGTGACATACAAAGCATCAATCAAATGACAAGGATCCACTCAGCCGTTATATAAAACGGAATATTGACTGATGAGTGTTTTCATACAAGATCATATAATATGAGGTAATTTCTGGAGATTGTTTTACAGAGGATAAATAGGGCCCTATACTGACATAGGAGTGCGCAGTCTGTAAAAATGGCAAATGAGTCATTCAGATGGGACAAAAATCACTCAGGAAACCCACCTTCCCATATGAAACTAATCCTGTCTGAATAGGGCTTTTGCCTGACAATAAAAGCGATAGAAATGGTCATAGTTTCTACACATTAAGACCCGGGCATATGGCGTTATCTGAACGAAGGAAAAAAGTCACAATGCCACAAATCGTCGAGAAAAAGTGGACGAATGAGCCAACACTTCTCCCATCACCGAAAAGCCTGCGAGTGCAGAACGCATAAAAGAACAAAACAAAACCAAAACTAACAAAAGAAAAATGAAGCGAACGGTGACCTTGACATTTTGCAGTTGTGAGAGCTAGTTGTCTTGACAACAGGTCTGTCTTCACTACAACAACGTGTGCTCGCAGATGCACGTTGCAGCCAGAGATGGCTGCAACGTGCGTAAATAAAGTAGTTGATCAAACGTTTTTGCCACTATTGTTTCTGTATGAAAACGTTGCTATTCATCCCACAAATGGACGAATCGCGTTCAGCTCGTTGGATCTTTAGTTATTGATCTGTTCAGATATTGTCAATGTTCGTGCAAGACGTCGGACTTGGGATGTTAGACAGTTAGATGACAATCAAACAGAACGCTGACGGTACGGGAACTACGCAAACGATGAGGAACTGTCAAGACAGAAAGCAAAATGGAATACAGATGAATTGAGGTTGTCGTTGGGATTCGTTCACATTTT
Organism: Thalassophryne amazonica; assembly: GCF_902500255.1. Taxonomy (NCBI): domain Eukaryota; kingdom Metazoa; phylum Chordata; class Actinopteri; order Batrachoidiformes; family Batrachoididae; genus Thalassophryne; species Thalassophryne amazonica. The sequence continues at coordinate 58,798,176 of NC_047119.1, read as the reverse complement.
TCAACAGTTTGAAAATTCTGACAAAGCGCCATCTACAGAAACAAAGCTGGATGACAGTTAAACGATGTCTCTGAAAGTCAACGTAAGTCCAGATTTCTTGTTTCGTTTTTGTTTCGGTGTCCTTTGTTAGTGCCGTGTGACCGAGGCTTTAAATAGTTCACATCCACTAATTTAAACATTTTAGAAATGTATGACTGCTGTTTTATCAGTCATTGTAGGTAGAAAGGTGGTTTCTATCATTTCTACAGTAGTGTTCAGAATAATAGTAGTGCTATGTGACTAAAAAGATTAATCCAGGTTTTGAGTATATTTCTTATTGTTACATGGGAAACAAGGTACCAGTAGATTCTCACAAATCCAACATGACCAAGCATTCATGATATGCACACTCTTAAGGCTATGAAATTGGGCTATTAGTAAAAAAAAAAAAAAGTAGAAAAGGGGGTGTTCACAGTAATAGTAGCATCTGCTGTTGACGTTACAAACTCAAAACTATTATGTTCAAACTGCTTTTTTAGCAATCCTGTGAATCACTAAACTAGTATTTAGTTGTATAACCATAGTTTTTGATTTCGTCACATCTGCGAGGCATTAATTTTGTTGGTTTGGAACCAAAGATTTTGCTCGTTTACTAGTGTGCTTGGGGTCATTGTCTTATTGAAACACCCATTTCAAGGGCATGGCCTCTTCAAGTATTTTGACATAGCCAAACTGTTCCATGATACCTGGTATGCGATATATAGGCCCAACACCATAGTAGGAGAAACATGCCCATATTATGATGATTGCACCACCATGCTTCACTGTCTTCACTGTGAACTGTGGCTTGAATTCAGAGTTTGGGGGTCGTCTCACAAACTGTCTGCGGCCCTTGGACCCAAAAAGAATAGTTTTACTGTCATCAGTCCACAAAATATTCCTCCATTTCTCTTTAGGCCAGTTGATGTGTTCTTTGGCAAATTGTAACCTCTTCTGCACATGTCTTTTATTTAACAGAGGGACTTTGCGGGGAATTCTTGCAAATAAATCAGCTTCACACAGGCGTCTTCTAACTGTCACAGCACTTACAGGTAACTCCAGACTGTCTTTGATCATCCTGGAGCTGATCAGTGGGTGAGCCTTTGCCATTCTGGTATTCTTCTATCCATTTTGATGGTTGTTTTCCGTTTTCTTCCACGTGTCTCTGGTTTTTCTTTGTCCATTTTAAAGCATTGGAGATCATTGTAGATGAACAGCCTATAATTTTTTGCACCTCTGTATAGGTTTTCCCCTCTCCAATCAACTTTTTAATCAAACTACGCTGTTCTTCTGAACAATGTCTTGAATGTCCCATTTCCTCAGGCTTTCAAAGAGAAAAGCATGTTCAACAGGTGCTGGCTTCATCCTTACATAGGGGACACCTGATTCACACCTGTTTGTTCCACAAAATTGACGAACTCACTGACTGAATGCCACACTACTATTATTGTGAACACCCCCTTTTCTACTTTTTTTTTTTACTAATAGCCCAATTTCATAGCCTTAAGAGTGTGCATATCATGAATGCTTGGTCTTGTTGGATTTGTGAGAATCTACTGAATCAACTGGTACCTTGTTTCCCATGTAACAATAAGAAATATACTCAAAACCTGGATTAATCTTTTTAGTCACATAGCACTACTATTATTCTGAACACTACTGTACATGTCTTTCTACCCCTTTGTTTAATCTTTAATGCTTAACTCACTTAACAGTTTTTCCCCTCATTTTTCATTCTCACTTCATCCTTTCAGCTCTCTTTATGCAATATCTGTCCTGTCTTGAGTCATTTTCTCTGCTTTGATACTGATGTTTTGCCTGGGGCATCTGTATTTACATCTGCACACAGTGTCCACAAAAAGTATTCCCCACCATGACCGTTTACATGATTTATTAATAATGCTGCTGGAGGCGTACATGCTTGGTCTCCAACTTTGTGTGACTTTTTAGCAAGATATCTTAAGAGCACCGGCTGTGATTTTGATTAAACTTGGTAGGTACATTAAGCCTATCAATGGTCAGTCATTTGATTTTGGTTTGGGTCAGTCACATTTCAAAGTCAGAGGTCAAGGTCAAATTTACTGCTCCATGTTAATACGTAAGTATGTGAAAAAATATAAAATGTTATGGACATATTTTGTTGATATCATACTTTTTAGTTAATTAATATTTTTGTTTTATTCAGATATTCGTTAGTGAAATTGACTGCTTAAAAGCCCATATAACATTTTCTCTACATGTATGATATTTTGAAATGTGGGTGTATCACTATTCTGAGCAAATTTGCTCGAATTGTTGTGTGGCATCATAGCAAGATGAAGAAAATTGTCTTTAAAATTAACAAGCAATCTCTCCGTCTTGATCTAAATTATAGAAAAAATATGAAAATATAATATGAAAATCTAAAATAATGGAGTCCATAAGCACGGATACTCCTTAGTATAATTTCACTATCACTTTTACAGCCTTTTGGTTTCAGTCAAGTATTGCTGTCATTTTAGTTTCAGGTAAATCAGTCCCAGAGAGGTCATGTCAAGCAGCAATACAAGAAAGTATAAGGTACAAGAAATACAAGAAATACAAAAAAATAAATGACATAGGATGTTGAATCTACCTTAAAAACTGAATGATTGTTCATGAAGAAGATTAGACATGGAAGTCAGCATGACACTCTGAAGGCAACTTTTAAGCCATTCCAAGCTTCAGTGGGCAGTCTTTCTATTTGTTCATGATTTTTTAAAACTGAAGTTCAAGAGAGATTCAATGATTTAAAATAATTCTTACAGCCAATATTCTGACATGTCCAAAGCTAACTGAAAAATGTATTATTTATCATCCTGCTCGCCAGCAGTGTGGCAGAGCCGGGTATTTTAATTGGTCCTGTCTGTGTGAACAAAATAACTAAAATCGCCAGATGGGATTTTCACCAAACTTCGTGGCAATATTGCTTAGGTAGATAGTATCTCAAGATGATAATTGGTCAAAGGTCAAAGTCAACAAACACATAGGGCGAAAAATATATTTTCTACTATATCTCTGCAACTAGTAGGACTAGAGAGATGATCTAACATTTATATTGACCAGCAGAAAGTTTGTGATTGATTGGTAGCATGATATCAGACATAGATTTTTCCTGGTGTGCAGAGCGCACAGGGTCCGCATCAGTCGTCTGATGGCTTCCGTTAGGTCTTCTAAAGGAGTTAATACAAATGAGGACAAAATTAATATCCCCCCTTGTAAAATTGAACATTTTCTTTAAAATTTTCCCAAGTGTTTTTTTCTTTTTTTTACAGCAGAAGGAATTTTCAACACAGCATTTGTAAACATCCTAGTTGTAATTTGGATGCTTACATTATTTTGCTTTATACACAGAAACAGATTTATTTCGCAAAAACTAAAATCTACCAGGGTCGACATTATAAGCCTCCTTAAAAACTGATCTTTTCGTTGAGCCACAACACAAACCCTGTTGTGCTGTAACTTTGTACTGCTCAAAGCTTGTAAAATCAAGTTAAAACTGAGGGGTATCTTCAAATGTACACACAGTATAAAAACTTCAGTAAGAGTGTGAGCTGTCACTTTAGAAAGCATCAAAATAAATCAGTTTGGACTTGAGAAAAAGAACTTGATGCTCACAGAGCAGGAGAAGGAGTTACCTCAGCATTCCCAAGTATCAAGAACTGGAGTGAGAAGTATCATCAAGAAATTCAGAGTACAGAACAAGCCTGGCAGAGGTAGGAAGTGAAATATTTCAAAGACTCTGGAAACAAAACTAGTTAGAAATGTGTCTAAGACCCCAGAGCTGACAGGACACTGGTGAATGACTTATCCAAGTTGGGAATTATAATCTAAAGAAGACAGTCACTAGAACTCTGGACAGGAATGGACAGTGAGGTTTGCAAACCAAAATCAATTCCACTTATGCAGAAGAGACACCTTCAAGACAGACTGAATTATGCTGAACACAACCTGGAGAACGTTTATGCAAACTGGAAGCATGTCTTTTGGTCAGATGAGACGAAACTAGACCTCTTTGGCCAGAGAGATGTGGCTTATGTTTGGAGAAAGAAGGGAGAGGCGTATAACCCAAAGAACCCAGTCCCCACTGGAAAACACAGCAGTGGGAATATTATGCTGTGGGGATGCTTCAGTGAGTCTGGAACTGGAAATCTCATCATGGTGGAAGGAATCATGAAGAAAGAAGGATGTGTGAAGATTTTAGAAGAAACCTCAAGTGATCAGCAGCAAAACTGGGTCTTGGTCTTTGTCTTCCAACATGACGGCAACCAAAAACATGTTGCTCCTGGTGAAGAACTACCTCCAGAAGGCCAAAGTGAATGTTATTGACTGGCCTGTACACAGCCCTGACTTGAATCCCATTGAGGATTTGTCGGGTGAACTGACGACGAGGTCCATGCCAGAAGACCATCAGATTTGGAGGAGCTTCAGAGATTTGCCAAGAAGAATGGGCTGGGATTCCCCAGGAGACGTGTCTGGGACTTGTTGAAAACTACGACAAATGACTGCAGGCTGTTATCCAGCCACAATGATGCTCAACTGACTATTAGCATCGGGGGGGCGCTAATAATTTTGACCCTGGTAGTTTTCGTAAAATAATTTTGTTTCTGTGTGCAAAGTAAAATAATGACATACAAAACAAAGCTAGGACCTTTGGAAATGCTGTGTTGAAAATTCCTTGCTCTGTTAAAAAAAGTAGAAGAAAATATTATATATATGTCATGTAATATATGTGTCATGGGGTGGGGGCACTAATCATTTTGTCCTCATCTTTATTTGGCTAACATTTTGACCTTTAGTCTGTGACCTTGACTCACTTTGTCCTTGACTGACCCTCAAACATTCCACAAAGTTTGATCCAAATCAGATCGAAGCTCTGATTTATTTTCTTCAAAGATGCATAGAACCTAAAACAATATCCCCACGTGCACTCACTATGCCCTGGTTAAAATATTGTCTGTAAGTACTGTATTCTGCCTGCCAGTACTGCATGATTACAATTCAGCAGGTTTAAAGAGACGGCCTGTGTCTCTGTTTGCATGTTGTTTTCCTGTTGCACCCGAAATATTTAAATCAGGGATCACCAACCCTGCTCCTGGAGATCACCTGCCCTGCGTGCGCGTTCTACGTGTACCTGCCGCATGCATAGCTGATTGGTGAAGTCTGGTGTTTCCTTGCTGTTGATTGGCTGAGCTCACCAGACTTGGGTGATTATCAGTGGGCGGAGCACCAAGAGTTGAAGGGCCGGTGATCTCCAGGAGCAGGGTGGGACATATTCAAATTCATCAGAACAGATTTGACACTAACAATTAGTCTGAATGAATTTGTTCTTGAAGTTTGTTCTCAGCATTGATACTGTGTAATCAGCTGATGTATTGAAATGCTACAAACCTCTCGGTGTTTTCTTGCGTGCTAATCTTTTTAAAAGGCATGTGGTGTCTCCTCTCTGCCTGGCACACAGCTGGCATGTCAGTGTTGCATTGGTGTGTGTTCTCCTTCTCTTCCTGCTCTCTCTTACTAACAGACGCAGACCAGGCTGGAGCATGCCCACATAAAGGAGCTTGAGCAGAGTTTGCTCTTTGAAAAGACCAAAGCTGAAAAACTGCAGAGGGATTTAGAGGACACTAGGGTAATGCTGCCTGCCCCTTTTCCACAGTAGGACTGAGCGACATGCTTCTCCACTAGGTTTAGCAAAGGCAGCGTATGTTCAGGAAATCACAGTGTCCATGCATGATGCAAATTTTAAGCACTAATTGTTTCCCTTGTGGCTTGGTCCACTGTTGGCTTCATCATGAGTACATTAATGTCTCATTGTCTCTTGGGCTTTTTGTTTTTCATCATCCAGGTTTATCATGCTGAACAGTATGAAAGTGTAGGTAAGGATAGTACTGTTTTTGTCAGCCTTATGTTTTAAGTTCTTTCAAGTTGTCCTTGAAGAAATAAGAAAGAATTACAGTTCATATAGCATTTTCTCTTACTAACCATAGACTGTTTTTTTTTTAGTTGCTCCCCCACCCCCCATCAAATAAAAAATTATTACTTGATGTTTCATTTTGTACAGGAAAGCAGTTCAAGTTCAGGATGTAAGCGTGTACATATAAATGTATGAGCTGTAGATCTCACTTGTGGGTTATACTTTTATAAGAACTCGAGGATGTTACTCTGGGTTTATTCCTGAGAGCCCAGCTGTTTCGACCAGCTGTGCTGACTTTGACCAGTGCTTGTTTTTTACCAGGATTAGTTTCTGTGACAACACTAAACAGTTAACAACTAGCTTTATAATGTACAGTGATTAAAAAGCACTCACACTAAGTAGGAACACGGTGTCTGTCAAATCTGTTATCACAGATGAGTGTTGTTTTTTGTCTCTGTTGTGATTGATTTTGTGACATACTGTATCAGCTAATGCCTGGTTCACACAGCAAGATTTTACAATTGTCAGTAGGTTTTCAGTACCTGAGAGACACCACACGATGATTTAAAAAAAAAAAAAAATCATAGCTATAACAGTTTTAGCCACACGGTAAAGACAACACACCACACGCGAACACATTTCATACACAAACATTCCCATGTCAGACGGGAAACCTCACAAAACCTCTTGAGATTAAACGTGACTTCGGAGTAAACAAAAATGGTCGTCGAGGAAGAAGCAGTGGCGATAGTTTGTGGACTACTTCTAACAGAGAAAAAAATGATAGAAAAAGAATAAGAAAAGACGGTTAAAGGAGTGGACGCAGCGCGACCACCAGACTTTCTGATGCGCCATGACAGCTGTTTTGTTTTTGGATTCCCCTTTGTGCTTCCGTCACCTCACTTTCTGATTGGCTGCACGTCACTTTCAACAGGCTGTGTGCTCATTTGTAGTCAGGGGACACCACACCCGCTGGGATATCCGTCTAAGATGATCCAACATGTTGAATATTTACGATTTGAGGTCTGAGCGACTCGACGTCCTTCCAAGCAGACGAGAGCGCTCTGAACACACCACACACAACAGGAATATCTGATAAGATTATCTTCAGAGCCATCATGATAGTCGGGGAGTCCTTAAGATCGTCGCAAGGAGAAGATCAGGTTCAAAACCAACATGTTTTCCTTGCGTGTGAACCAGGCATAACTGTAGACAGGAAAACAATCTTCCTTCTGTGAGTGACAAGTTTTGCTTCATTTCATTGGTCACCTGAAAAGGCATCCTAGCGATGTCACAAAGTTCAAGGATTTCCAACTTCAAACTCTTGGTGTAGCTGCAAGAGAGGCAACACATTCTGAAAATGTAACGCAATGCTAAAATACCCTCGGCCGTATGAGCATTGTGTTCTTTATAAGTTGCAGTTGTTTAATTAATTATTATGATCCTATTGTCTTAGGTACAATTTGTACCTGTTCAATAAAGCCCCTCTACCAATCAGTCAATCAAAAACAATATTTATGTTTTAAGAGCGGAAGTTGCGCAAATCAAGGAATATTTGTAAATCACTCTCTGTGCATTTTCAGGCATTAATGAGACAAATTTAACTCCATAGGAAGTTAGCGAAGGTTAGCATGCATGCTAACGTCTACAAAATGTCTTGTAAATGACTCCAGAGGTGTTATTAGGTTCCAAAAACAGCATTTTCAGTTTTAGAAGTGTTTATATCTTGCTAGCTGGTACATAATATATGACAAAGAGGATTTATTTACACACAAATAAAACAGAGTTTTGCAGCTAGTTACCAGTCTGTGATGTCACCATGCTAACCTCTGCGAAATGTCTTGTAAATAAGTTCAGAGGTGTTATTAGGTTCCAAAAACAGCATTTTTAATTTTAGAAGGGCTTATTTCTTGCTAGCCTTTACACAATATATGAGAAACTTGTGTATACCTCAGACTCCCTGAGGGGGTCTTCCCAAGGGATCCAGCAAGTTCTATCTAATGTACTATAAACACACAAAACAAAGAGATTTTGGAGACCAGTCACTGATGTCACTGTGCAGCTCTACTCTGATTGGCTGTCACGCCCACAACTCAAAAACAAAACTGAACTGATTGAAACAGAATGTGACTTTTTAACCTCTTAAAATAGGTCAAGGTTAGCCATCGTTGAACTTGAACTTGTCCAAGGTCTGTGTCCCAAGAATGTTTCCTGTAAATTTGAAGACTCTGGCAATAATAGAAATCGACTTATACTAAGCACAGACAGACGGACGCAAAGCCTTTGCAATACCCGACGGCCATACGAGGTCTCTTAGATAATAAACCGACCCTTTTATTTATTTTTTTAACTATAAGGATTTGAATGATTACGCCAATCATGCTTGAACCCTCGTGCGCATGCGTGAGTTTTTTCACGCGTCGGTGACGTCATTTCCCTGTAGGCAGGCCTTGAGTGAGATGTGGTCCCACCCTCTCGGCTGAATTCCTTTGTTTGAGACGCTGCTCGAGACGGCGCGCGTTGCTTTATCAAACTTTTTTCTGGACCTGTGAGGAATATCCGAGTGGACACTATTCGAGAAATTAAGCTGGTTTTCGGTGAAAAGTTTAACGGCTGATGAGAGATTATGGGGTGTTTCTGTCAGTGTAAGGACTTCCCACGGAGCGGGACGTCCTGCAGCGCTTCCAGGCACCGTCGTCGGCCTGTTTCGAGCTGAAAACATCCTAATTTAAGGCTTAATTCACCCAGGACGTCGTGAGAGAACAGAGAAGATTCAGAAGAGGCCGGCATGAGGAATTTATGCGGACATTCCACTGTTTAAGGACATTTTTTTAATGAAAGACGTGCGCGCAAATTCGCCGAGTCGTTTCCGTGACGACTCGGCAAATCTGTGTGCGCCGCGACAGGAAAAACACCTCCGTGTTGAAAACCATTTGTAAAATTCAGGCGGCTTTTGATGGCTTTCAACAAGTGAGTAACTGAGAAATTGTTTAACAACTTGGGCATGTTCCAACTTGCCCGTTAAGGTTTCCAACGGAGGTGTTTTTCCTATCGCGACCCCCCGCGGTCGGGTCCGGCCCGACATGCGACTCTGCCCGCACGTTCTTTCATTACAAAATGTCCGTTAACAATGGAATGTCCGAATAAACTCCTCATGCCGACTTCTTCTGAAAGTTCTCTGTTCTCTGACGACTTACTGGGTCAACAGAGCCTGAAATGTGGAAGTTTTCAACTTGAAACGGCGAGACGCTGCCGCCTCGAAGTGCAGATCGCCGTCAGGCGCCGTGGGCCGTCCTTACGGCGACACTACCAGACCAAAATCTCTCATCAGCCGTTAAAATTTTTACCGAAAACCAGCTGAATTTATCGAATGGTGTCCACTCAGTTGTGCCTTACAGTTTTGAAAAAATTTTGATCAAACAAAGCAGCAGTCTCTGAGCCATTCCCAAACAATGAAAAAAACGACGAGAGGGTGGACGACTCCTCACTCAAAGACTGCCCACAGGCGAATGACATAACTGACAGGCGTGAAAAAACTCTCGCATGCCCACGAGGGTTCAAGCATGTCTGATGTAATCACACGTGATTCAAATCCATATGGTTTTTGAAAAAAAAAAATAAGGTCGGATACTTTTCTAATAGACCTCGTATTTGATGGCCTTGGGTAAAAATTTGTTGGATGAGGCGCCTTTTCTAGAGGCGGCCGCATACGCTGCCTTATTTCAAGCAATTGAAAAAAATGCTGCACTTAGAACAAAACACGATATGGACACTGAGCATAAAACGCTCAGTGTAACCACACAAAAAAGGCAAAGCATTCTGAAAAAGATTATTATTATTATTATTATTATTATTATTATCATCATATAAAGGATATAAAGTGACAAAAATTAAAACGGTAGTCATGGAAAAAAATATGGAAGAAATTCCTCCCACAGTCTTCCTGAGTCACAAAAAGACAGGATATAAAATTGTGACATTTTATAGGACTAATGATTATTTCTGTTATTGATTGCTCTATTGATTAGTTTTTGTTTTAATCAATTAGTTGTTTGGAGAATGATGAAAAATGTCGATTAGTGTTTTCCAAAGCTCAAGAATTATCCTCAGTCAGACGAGTTTAAAAATAGAAAAATCCCCCCAGAAAACATTCAGATTTAAAATGACAAATTGATTATCAAAATATTTAGTAATTAATTTAATAATCAATTAATAGTTGCAGCTCCGTTGATATCACACTAATGTCACATACACATTTGTATACAAACACATGAATTGCCAGTGCAGGGAGCTGGAGCTCATGTCGGTGAGAAGGACAGACCATATGCATGTTTCTGTAAACATCTGTATTTAGCTCACATCAATGTGAAACTACAAGAACTCAAACCATGGTGCAGACTTTCAGATGTGTCAGGCCTGAAACCACCCTAAAATTTCAAACAAGCGTAGCTCTGTCTTTGTCCGCTCTGTCTTCATGCCTCGTTTCTTCATCTTGGTTGTAGGTGGCCACAGTGTCTGAGCGATCCAGGATTATGGAGCTGGAGAGGGAGGTTTCAGATCTGCAGCTTAGGCTGAAGGCCTTCCAGCAGAAAGAGGATGCTATGTCTCTTTCTCAGCAACAGATCAGCAGCCTCAAAGCACAGGCACAGTCTCAAGAGAAAAAGGTTTGTGGAAAGTGGAAAAGAATTCCCAGGTGCTTCCAGTGATTAAGGACTGGGCCTCCACCAAATAACAGGATGTGTTAGTAAAATGGGTGGCTGTTATACCCCACCCACCCTATAAAAAAAGAAAAAAAGACTCCAAGACAAGTCTGGGAGCACACGCTGACGCTGCAAAGACTCCTGCCACCCCCAAATTTGACTGTTTTAAAGAAGAACACCACTGTAATAACCATGTCTGTGCCACGCAGGTGCATATGTCAGCAGCTAGCATAGTGAGGTTGGGAGGAAAATTGTTGATCGTGAGAAGGGCAGGGGTGGGGAGTGGGTGGGGGGTAGAGTACCTTTATCCAGAGAGTAGCGACAATTGAGAACATGGTGCCGTTTTGGGGCCAATTGTGCTGAATTAACCTTTTTGCTTTACCCACAGTTACCCACATACAGCAACACATCCAGGTACAGGTATTTTCCAAATAAATATAGAAATAGTTAAGCTATCAAATTTGCATGAATTTACAATTTATGAGGATTGTAACTCTGTGTCATGACGTCGACGTGCGTGACAGTTTTAAAGTTCTCCGTCGCTGGATTATGCTTTATTCTGGACTAATTTGACCCTCAACAAGCTTTTCTTTCTACAATCATCACCTAGTCTGAGCTCGGCTTGAAAAAAAAAACCAGTCAGGCTATTAATCACGGAAATGACTCCGGTCCTACAAGTGAGGGGTTTTTAATGGAAATGCATTGCGATCGGACAGGACATTTTATCCGATGTGAGCAAAAAATCCGTTATACAAAATCCGTTATGTACGTTGTTTATTACATGGAAAACAATACAAAAAACACTGGAACATAAGACCGGAGCACCCTCTGTAGTAGACGTAGAGCTGGAAGCTGATGGGGGAATCATCAGTTTCCCTGGTGGAAGTCACTAAGGTAGTCAAACAACTCTACAGTGGCAAGGCCCGGGGGTTGATGAGAGCCGTCCAGAAATGCTGAAGTCTCTGGGTGTGGAGGGACCATCTTGGATGAGACGTTTCTTCAACACTCCGTTGAGGTCTGGGGCAGTGCCAAAGGAGTGGCAAACTGGGGTGGTGGTTCCCATATTTGAAAAAGGGAATCAGAGACTGTCTGCCAATTACAGGGGCATCACACTACTCAGCCTCCCTGGTAAAGTCTACTCCAGGGTGCTGGAAAGGAGGGTTCAGCCGATAGTCGAACCTCTGATCGAAGAGGAGCAATGCGTGTTCCGTCCTGGTCATGGAACAACAACTCTCACAAGGATCCTGGAGGGGGCCTGGGAGTATGCCCATTCAGTCTACATGTGTTTTGTGGACTTGGAGAAGGCGTATGATGGGGTATCCCGGGAGATACTATTGGAGGTGCTGCGGGAGTACGGAGTGAGGGGGTCCCTTCTCAGGACCATCCAGTCTCTGTACTCACAAAGCGAGAGCTATGTTTGGGTGCTCGGCAGTAAGTCGGACTCATTTTCGGTGGGGGTTGGCATCCACCAGGGTTGCACCTTGTCACCAATCCACCTCCAACACTCACTGGATCAGTTTGCAGCCAAGTGTGAAGCGGCTGGGATGACGATCAGCACCTCTAATTCTGAGGCCAAGGTTCTCAGCAGAAAACCGATGGATTTCTTACTCCGGGTAGGTAATGAGGTCTTGTCCCAAGTGGAGTTCAAGTACCTCGGGGTCTTGTTCATGAATGCGGGGACGATGGAGCGTGAGATTGAGAATGGATTGGATTGAGATTGAGCTGGAGAATAGGCCTAGTAGGGGCGGTATTACATTCGCTCTACTGTCCTGTTGTGACGAAAAGGGAGCTGAGCCCAAAAGGGGAAGCTCTCGATCTACTGGTCAATCTTTGTTCCTACTCTCACCTATGGTCATGGGGTTGGGTCATGACTGAAAGAACTAGATCGTGGGTACAATCGGCCAAAATGTGGGTTTTCAGTTCACAGCATCGATTCAAGATGTCACATTTTTAAATGCAGTCCAAAAAAGCACGCTGCACTGAGTGCGCGCTGCCGCAACTGTGGATCACTTTCAAAAAAAAAAAAGACACCACAGTGAGGTGGCCGCTTTAATTATATACACCCGCTGCTGCAACTGTGGATCTTCCCCCCCACCAGATTATCTCTTTATTTCTTCCACGGCTTACAGTCACCATGATCAAACTTTTAACTTTGTGTTCACCCATTATTGACTGCAAAATTGCTCTTTTGCAAGCTGACGTTCTGCCTAAATGCTCGTTTTGAGCACAAGTCATTGCGTCAGTGCACAACAGTGGTGCTCATCTGATCCATTATAACAAGATATTAAATCTAACATAAACATAGTTTTACAGCTAGGAATGAACATGCAACTGTTTTACCAAGCTATAAAACCATTAACAATAGTTTCCCTTAAGCTGTTCCAAATATGTTCCTCATTGAGCAGGAGAGAGATGGAAAAAGCATCCAGATGAAACAGTCTTCTGTGATTCCAGAAGCGATTAGAGGTGTTTTCAACATCCAAGGTTTGACAGAAAATGATTAATCAGCTACAAAATAATGATTGTATATACAGCGTCCTGCACACAAAGCAGGTGCAGTTGTGTGCGCAAGAGGGCAGCCGCTCCAAAAATAGCCTGTCTAGTCCCTCGTAGCTGCCAGGCGCTCGGGTAATGGGCTTTTACAGCCTCGTCCTCACCACAAACATGCCTCTATAATCATCATTAGTCGTTGTAGTAACTTGTACACAAACCGCCCCACGCTGTTGTTGCTAAATTTTGAACATTGTGAAATTAGCACCACGCTCAGAGATGAGCCTCGTTCACCGAATATTCTGCCACTAAGAGCCTTTCAGAACCACTATTCTCCCACGGTAGTTGAATAAATCCTCTCGTAGCAAAAACACATGCCCTGTGGCTCATTATTCATCCTTCATTATTTGGTGGGACCAGGGCTTAACTCTCTGAATAAAGGGACTCTGGGGGATGAAACAAAAGGAGAGGAACAGCTCCAGTGGTGCTGAAATTTGGAAAGCGGCCCTTCAGAATAGCTGTAATCTGAGCGCATCTGGGGTTTTTCCCCTTTAAATGCGTCTTTACGAGCCTCAATGCCAGACATAAATAGTGGAAATCTCACACGCTTTTATTTGCACAATTTTAATACAGCCTGAGGTGATTTATATGGTTCATTTTGTAGAAGGTAAACAGCACCACTGAATACACGCAGCCTGTATGGTGCAATGTACTGACAATTTCACCCACATTCCTCACATAAAGCCACAAAGTCTGTCCCACCTGAATAAATTAAACAGTTAGGGAGTTATCGATCAATCATCTGCTACGCGTGACAAGACCACCTATCATACAAACAAAACCAGACATGTTTGAATGTTTTTATCTGTGTACTGACCTGTGGACTATTTTGCGTGCACAAAGCAGGTGCCAAAAACACACACACTGTTTTTGAAAAGTGTCACGCAGCTCCATGCTTTATAAATGGCTTAAAGCTCATTTGCCATAAAATTAATGGAACCTGAGGTCATTTCTGTGGCTCGTTTCACAGAGGGTAAAAGGTACAGACTGCATGGATGCGCACACTTCATTTGGAGCATTCCCACGCAAAAAAATGCAGAAGATTTGAGGTTATAATTACTTCACCCCACCTTCCCATACAAAGCTATATTAAGCCTGTTTCACCTGAATAAATCATGCGATAAGGGATTGATGAATCGCCTGCCACAGCCCAGAGTGCAGTTTTGCTGGCGTAATGCGCTTGGCACGGCCCAGAATGCAGAGTGCAAGTTCACCCAAAACAAACAGTATCATTGCTGCCAATTTTACTGTGGAAACCCGCTCTTTTGGACACTGCAGTGCTCCCTGTCGTGAACTTGTGCCCCCTCACACGCTCTGCCTGGCAAACAGTAGCACACAGCTGCAGTTCAGCTGCACATCAGTCATGTGACAGTCCTGCCACACTCCTGGAGGTTCTTAAAAAAAGAAGACCATCATATATTAATGACACATACGCACGGCTGTCCCACAACAATGGTGTAGCCGTTGTGCATATGGTCTGCCCGTTCCTTTTATGACCACTGCAATGACTACGACATTTGTTCTTTTATTTTTAACAAAGTCAGCAGCCATATTCTTCAGGGGGCTGCGATGGAGACTTTAGGGGATTCTCCTGTATTCCTGAAAGTCTTATCTTGGTTGATGGATTTAAATGAAACTTCACAGTGAAAGATGTGAATGAAGGAAATCAGTTCTGATTCTGATGAAATCTTCAAGGAGAAAAAATTGGAATATTTTTGAATGCATCATATTTGTCAATTACGTAGATCCATAAACAGACATTTTGGATTCTTCAGTACAGAGCTTGAAAAAAGTAAGTCCCTTCAGCTTCTCCCTTGTTTCACTCGGGGTCACCACAGCAGCTATGCATATTGAATTGGCACAAGTTTTACACCAAATTCCCTTCCTGACGCAACATACCCTTTACATGCCCATTATCTATTGCAGTGATAATGGGCATGAGGGACTCGGGGGGGATACAAAAAGGAGAGAAACAGCCTTGAACTGGGATTCATCTGCACTGGAAACAAGCATGCTAACTGCTTGGCCTCCTGCTTCAGTACAGCACTTGATCGGTTTCTTGATTCAGGCATTTCATCACAAATTATTTTTTTATCATTGATATTACCAGCAGCTAGTATGAGCAAAGCAGGGGGTGTCATTTTGTCAGCTTTTTCACAGCTCTCTGTTGCCATCTTGATAGAGGTCTGCATCCTTTTGAATACTTTTCTAGTTGATATGTATTACGATATAGTCTATGACCACAGTAATCCTATGAAAGTGATAGGATTTGTACTTTTCTTCACCCCCCTACTTTTTTTTACAAGGGAGACTAAATTAATCCTCTACATTTGATTAGCTAGAATTTAATTAATCCCTTGGGAAGACTCTGTCAGGAAAATTGAGGTTCCAACAGCATTGTTTAGCAACACACAGGGTAAGAAGCACACAGAGTATCAAAGGTAAAAGTAAAAAACAATTTGTAAAATGTAAATACAAATAGAAATATCAGAAATACTGCCAGCTACCGGTTTACTGGCTACTACTGTTCCTCTCCTTCCTGTCCCCTGTCTTCTCGTTACTCCTCTTCTCCCCAAGTGAGGAGGAGTAACAGGACAGTAACTCTACACTATATTGTTGCAGAAAAATTTATAAGATGCATCTGTTTATCAATTTGCATTTATTTTTGAACCATGGTGCTACCGCTTCATGCCAATCCTCATTCAGATCCCTTTACAGGAACAGCGTTCAGTTGTCATTCGTGTAGATGTAGATAATGTTGTAGATGATGATGCAGTATATTTGTGTTGTATAAATCACTTCAAAATATAAGTTGCAGCACCAGCAAAACAACTTAAAAAAAAAAGAAAATAAAAAGGGGCTCATAGTCTGGATAATACGGTAGGCCCTGAGGCCCATTTGTGCACATACGTATCCTAGAATTCCATAGTGTGACGTGGATGAGAGTCTACAACTCCCAATGGATGTGACGCCAGTCCACAAGTAGTTGGTCCACTAATATGTCAACCTGAGTTTGATTCCCAGTCATGCTTCCTTCAGTGTCAATCGGGCAAAGTCCGTGTTATGTGTGTTTTGTTTAATCCACTGTGACCATGCCCTGTTTATGGTTGTAGGGTCATATCTCTGGGTTTTCCTGTGACATTGTGACCTATGTGTGTCTGCTATAGATCAGTGAGCTGAGTGTGAACTTAGAGAGTAAACAGAAAGAGCTACAGTCTGTCCAACAAGATAAGATCTCTGTGGAGCAACAGTTAAATACCCTGGTGAGAAAACACATCCACACACACAAAAAATGAAGATAAATAAAAGATAAGTGTTGATCGTAAATCCACCCAGTCCAGATATACTGTATAACATTTAAATGGTTATAGTAACTGGCCTACTCTTACATTTAATGTGAAATGTTTTCCTTGTGGCCGTTGTGAAACTGGTCTAATTAAGAATGGCTTTATAAGGGAAAAAAAGACAAAAATGCACATTTTGTGGACCTAGTCATTATTCCCTAGTTAGCTCAAGGTAAAAGAATGTTACTGTGCAAGTGATTAAACTGATGTTCTCCCTTCCAGAGACAAAAGTTTGAGGGAGCTGAAGAGGACAACAGGAGAATGGCAAAGACAGTTCAAGGTAAACACATTTTCTGTGTCCATTCACTACAGGACACAACAGAAAATACGATCTTGCTTTTTCTGTGTCACAGTGACAGTCACAGCCCTTCTGTTTCCTCAGAACTGGAGCACAGTTTCGAGCAGAAGAATAAAGACTTCCAAATCCTGAAAGAGGAAAGCCAATGCACAGAGAAAGAACTCAAAGCCCAGCTGTCACAGGTATGTTTATGGAAATAGTCTCTCTTCATATTTAAGTGTATATTCTGTCAGGTCATGAGGCAGTGCAACACAACAACAGGCAGTGAAGGAAAAAAACAGGCCTGCAGACACATGACGCCATTCTACACCTTAACCCTCAAATGACCAACTGAAATAACCCATTGGGGTCATTTATGACCCCATTATGTCATATACTTTTTAATGGCTCTCTTTGTGTTCATCATACCTACGTATACTGTCTCCTTTACCTATCACACATTCTGAAATGCTATAATTAATAATTGCTTTTGTATGATATCAAAGCCTGTAATTATGAAAAAAGCAAACATATCTTTCTGATCTTATACATTTACTGTATATATATATATATATATATATATATATATATATATATATATATATATATATATATATATATACAGTGAGGAAAATAAGTATTTGAACACCCTGTGGTTTTGCAAGTTCTCTGGAGGGGTCTGAAATTTTCATCTTAGATGCATGTCCACTGTGAGAGACATAATCTAAAAAAAAAAAAAAAAAATCCGGAAATCACAATGTATGATTTTTTAATAATTTATTTGTATGTTACTGCTGCAAATAAGTATTTGAACACCTACCAACCAGCAAGAATTCTGGCTCACACAGACCTGTTAATTTTTCTTTAATGCACATTCTGCACTCTCTTATTCTGCACTCTTTACCTGTATTAATTGCACCTGTTTGAACTTGTTACCTGTATAAAAGACACCTGTTCACACACTCAATCAATCACACTCCAACCTGTCCACCATAGCCAAGACCAAAGAGCTGTCTAAGGACACCAGGGACAAAACTGTAGACCTGCACAAGGCTGGGATGGACTACAGGACAACAAGCAGCTTGGTAGAAGACAACAACTGTTATGATTATTTATTAAAAAGTGGAAGAAACAAAAGATGACTGTCAATCTCCCTCGGTCTGGGATTCCATGCAAGATCTCACTTTATGGGGTAAGGATGATTCTGAGAAAGCTCAGAACTACACAGGAGGACCTGGTCAATGACCTGAAGAGAGCTGGGACCACAGTCACAAAGATTACATTAGTAACACATGATGCTGTCATGGTTTAAAATCCTGCAGGGCAGCAAGGTCCCCCTGCTCAAGCCAGCACATGTCCAGGCCCGTTTGAAGTTCACCAGTGACCATCTGGATGATCCAGAGGAGGCATGAGAGAAGGTCATGTGGTCAGATGAGACCAGAATAGAGCTTTTTGGCATCAACTCCACTTACCACGTTTAGAGGATGAGAACAACCCCAAGAAAACCATCCCAACTGTGAAGCATGGGGGTGGAAACATAATACTCTGGGGGTGCTCTTGTGCAAAGGGGACAGGACGACTGCACTGTATTGAAGGGAGGATGGATGGGGTTGTGTATTGCGAGATTTTGGCAAACAACCTCCTTCCCTCGGTAAGAGCATTGAAGATGGGTCATGGCTGGGTCTTCCAGCATGACAATGACCCCAAACACACAGCCAAGGCAACTAAGGAGGGGCTCCGTAAGAAGCATTTCAAGGTCCTGGAGTGGCCTGGCCAGTCTCCAGACCTGAACTCAATAGAAAATCTTTGGAGGGAGCTGAAACTCCAAGCCTGAAAGATTTGAAGAAGATCTGTATGGAGGAGTGGACCAAAATCCCTCCTGCAGTGTGTGAAAACTTGGTCAAGAACTACAGGAAACGTTTGACCTCTGAAATTGCAAACAAAGGGGACTGTACCTATATATATATATATATATATATATATATATATATATATATATATATATATATATATATATACACAAATAATGGATGGTAAGGAATCCAACATAGAGAAATATTGGATGAAGAAAAGTTATATTGGACGAGGCGTGTGTGTGTATATATATCTATATAAACGTGTTGCAGGCATCCCTTTCAAAGTTTATCTTGTCTTTGTGGTGTATTCAGTTGAATAGGTTGAAGAGAATTTGCAAATCATTGTATCCTGTTTTTATTTACACTTTACACAACGTCCCAACTTCATTGGAATTGGGGTTGTGTGTGAATGAATATATATATATATATATATATATATATATATATATATATATATATATATATAAATATATGAAAAGCTGTCTTGACAAGACATATATCAATATTTGTCTGGGGTCATAAATTACCCAGTATTGTTGATTCGGGTGCATTTACACTCTGATGATTAGCATGACATTTGCTGTTGGAGAGTGAAAAGTTGATTAACATTGACCAGTGTCGCGGCCCACCAGACTCCGCAGGAGGTAAGCCGATGTCAGTCAGGCAATGTTGATGCTCGCAGTGTTCCTGGGCATATTTTTAACATGCTTAAAATCTTCAGCTTTCATGCTAAACTGGCGGCAAGAGTTGAGATCCGCTACCACTACAACACCTCTGCTAGTACCACATTATTGCTCCTTTCGAGATCCGCTACATCACCTCTGCTAGTACCTTGTTACTGCTCCGTTCGAGATCCGCTACCACTACATCACCTCTGCTAGTACCACGTTACTGCTTCGTTCACCTCTCTTGGCCTCCGCTGGCTATCATCTGAGACTTACCTGGACACAGTACCTCCTCTGGACCCTTTGTACATGAAGAAATATGAAGAAATATGAAGGAATATGCAGAACCTGTCATGCAATGCATTTATTTTATGCCAGTATTATCTATTTTAATTCTGTTCATAGAATACTGTCTCCCAGTGTCACGTATATTTATCTGGATGATTTTGTAGCATATTGTGTTTGTAGTTTCCATGATGCTGCTTTTCACACCAGCTGTTCAGTGAGGAAGAGATTCTCGAGGACTAAATTAACAAAAATGAAAAAGCAAAGCTGCATGCTTCATAGTGTCTTTTCCACAATGGTATTATTTTAGGAGTTAGTCAAGAACATACAATTAACATACTGCAAAGTGTTATATTAACAGAGTTTCTCGATCGCATAAAAGACAAAACCATCCACAAGAAATGAAGTGCAAATATCTTTAAGACAAAAGACTGGAGAACATGTATGAATAATTTTTTTTTGAGGAGGGGGGTTCAGGTAATTATTACTATGGGTGAACTGAGATAATGTAAAACTAAAGACTTTTAAACAGTTTTCTTGTGAACCTCTGTTATTTGTTCTTGGGAAAACAAGTTTATTAAGTTGTATAATGTTATCTTTTACCACTTTGCATATACAGTACGGTGCTACATTATATCAACCTAAAATGAGTTAATATTGTTGGGTTATGTTTTCCAGGTCACTGAAAAATCAGACAAGGCAGCAGCTGCACTTCAACACCTCGCCAATGAGAATAAGGCAGTGAAGACACAGGTAGGCAGAAGACCCAAGTTATCATCTGATTTGTGTAATTTTGACAAATTTAATTTTCTTCCTTTGTCATTTTTCTTCTTCTTTGTCAATACTTCACAGCCTGAAGGGGTGGATGTCCTCCTGTCTACCCATTTTCAGAGCTCACAAAATAAAGAAAAATAATAATATTAAGCTATACTTTTCAAAACAGTAGTAAGCATT
Organism: Thalassophryne amazonica; assembly: GCF_902500255.1. Taxonomy (NCBI): domain Eukaryota; kingdom Metazoa; phylum Chordata; class Actinopteri; order Batrachoidiformes; family Batrachoididae; genus Thalassophryne; species Thalassophryne amazonica. The sequence continues at coordinate 58,777,595 of NC_047119.1, read as the reverse complement.
CTTGGGTAAATCAGAATGATTATAATGCAGGATGAAGGCCCAGGTTATAGGGAAAGTTACTGCTTGTGACTTGTTTCAAGTACTTACATGTCAAAGTATGAATGTATGAAAAAATCTAAACCAGAATGGACAAAACAAACCAGTATCCACAGCAAACCCATATGGGCTATCTAAGTTAACCCTCAAGCGACCAAGCTATTTTAGTGACTAATGTGACCAAGTAGACCCCATTGACTTTTTATTGGAATACTTCTATATGAATGACTGTTTTAGGGTTCTTCATATTTATTTCACTCTCTAATATATTTGTCCATCATCCTTTTCATCCTCACTCTGGACATCAGGAATCAATCTCAATGCTTGTGCAGCTGTAATGCTATTCTAGGTCAGTTGCTTCATTGCAGAATGGTAAAATGTAATGTTTAGAGTTGGCAAATTACAATACCATCTGAAGCTATAAAGTGAAAAATCTCATAGATCTTCCTGGGATCATAAGCGACCCTGCACAAGTTTGGATTATACTTGCAACACGTATCAGCTGATCCTTGCAAAATTCTATGAACAAATGCAGGACAAATAGATTGACAAATTCATGGTAGGAAACGTTTTTCTGATTAAAATTAGAAAAATTGTGCCTAAAAATATATGCCCGGGGTCATAAATGACCCCACTCAGTCGCATCATTTTATGTACTACTAAGACACACTTGTTTCTCCAAGCGTTTTAATCTACAGTGGAGGGAGCTGTTTATGACCATTATATCTGCTTTTTATTGCAGTGATTGTATGTGCTTTTATGTATTTAATGTATTTAATGTATTTTATTTTTAACTAACTTTTTTGTGCAGCACTTTGTGGCTCTCTCTGCCTGTGAAAAGTGCTATATAAATAAAATGTACTTACTATTTACAAATTATTTTCATACAAACATTTTCTAACACTGACTTTTCTTTTTTAGTTATTTCTCTTAAATTCAGCATCACCTTTAATGAAATATTTGATATGATTTAAAAAAATCACAAAACCAATATATTGCATAAATAATGAAAACCTAAATTTACAATTAAACAGGGTAAACATTAAAAGTAAACAAAAATATTTTGCATGACTAGCCTCTAAATGTGAACCAGGATTATTTTGGATCCCATACCTTTAAACCAATAAGGTAATCATGGTGTTGAAATTTGTTCTGCTGATGTTTTAATGAAGAAGCCAAAAAAGAAAAAAAAAAAACATCTCCCAGAAACCATATTCATATAGAAAGCATTTGTATGTACCCAGAAAATATATTGAATTTGTTTTATTTGTACATACACCTCAGCTAAATGTTTACACTTCTTTGGGCTTTTAAATAGTTTTATAACGTCAAATAAAAAAACAAACATCAGGCTTCACTATATGAATTTTTTTTAAATATTATCCTCTACTTTCATTGTGAAGACAATCTGTAATAATGGATTGCATAATAATGTGCATTTTTTTCTACAACATAGCTAAATCATCACTTTTATAACCAGTTTCCTATAAGCAGGTCTCCCGTTGCTGATTTCTGGCACTCGATTATTTACTTTAGTGTTTAAAAAAGAATTGGATACCCAATCGGGGCATGCTGTAGTGTGTAATCTGCTGTAATAATAGAGTTGTGGATTGTTATGACACATTGTGACATTTCTGAAAATGAGCACAACAAAATTATGACACGTTGTGATCCACAAAAGTGAATAACTGGATGTAATCTGTGCAGATGGTAAAATATCCATTGTGAATAATTGGATGTAATCTGTGCAGATGGGATATATCAGTGTTTTACTTTAATTTTACACATGGTTTTGGGTTTATTCCTTGACTGCATCTTGAAATAAGTCATTTCTGCTTAAATATGGATTTGGCTGCATAGTCACTTTGATGCTAGGTTCCAATTAAAGGCTAAAATTACTAAAATACAGTGCAGATTGCTTTCTGTTTTGGAGCAAGAATAGATTGGCGTTAAAGTAGAAGAGGTTGAGAAACATTGATCTAGTGCACAGGTGTGTTGGTTTTGTGTGCCCCAGTGCCTGGATAAGGCCAAAGAGCTTGAGACTTTTCACCTGACTGCAGTAGATAATGTTTAAGAGGTGGGGATGGATCAGTTGTCTTCCTGGGTGGTTGTCATCCAGAACCTGGGATGGGTCCATGGTTTGGTGGATGCGGCAATGCGCATCAACAGCACATGTTCCCAGACATGAGATTACAGAACATACGTAAGGTAAAATTGATATAGATGTTGTTTACCAGATGAAATCTGACATTTAAGTTCTGTGGATATTTTCAAGGCCAGACGCAAAACCTTGTGATTTTCTACGATTAGCAGTCAAAAGGTGTGTGATTGTGAATTGTATTTCTATTTCTGGTCTGTATCTCCAGTTTTGATAATCTTATGTATGTTGTTCGTTCATGTTTTGAAACTTTTAGAAAGCACTGTGATTTCTGGGAAAATACTTTATTAATAAAGGTAGGCTATTTGTTTAGTTATTTATGATTTCATGAAAAAATATTTAAAAGCCAAGGATGTATAAACTTCTACTGCCACTGTATAAGTTGATACCAACATGTGAAGCAACAGTTTTTAATCACAAAATATGTCAATCTTGAAAGAACTTGCACAAGGCAGAGGGATATTAGATGCATTGTCTGACATTTTAGAAAATATAGTATATAAAATCACAGTTATTGATTTAATTGTTTCTTTCTTACAGAAATGTTCCAGTGTGACTGAATGTGTGTTAGTTGTGTGTACAGTCTGTCTCAGAAGGGACGTGCGCATGCACCTTCATAAGCATTTTTTGCCTGCAGCATTTTTATTTCATAACCATATCAGAGCTACCACACTGAGTGCATGTGACAGTGCACGTTCTGGTCAACGCATTGAATCATCCATGCATGAAACACTGTCATCAGTTGCTCATTCCCTTCTTCTCTGTTGCTATCTCTCCCCCCATTTTAGCTCCATGTTTTACCCACTCCCACAGACAGATTTTCAGCTCTATTATTATGATGTCCAACTCATTCTAACTTGTTCCTGTAAAGTTGACTTGAATTTATTTACTCCACCTGCAGCTTTTCCCTCCCACCCACCCTGCACTCATCTGTTTGCTGTGTGATAACACTGACCCCAGATGGTCAGTTTAATGACTGAAGAATCTAAATGTTTTCATGGTCTTTTGGTGAGTTACTGAAATTTTTGAATACAATGCAAATGCAGTGGTACCCAGAATAGTATCGTAACAGCCCACTCACCAACTTCAACAGCTTTGCACCACCCTTTGGGGCCCCGATGTGTTATACGGGTGCAGGCAGTAGGCACATGGGGCACTACCCCACTAAGGTGAAAAGGGACATAGCTACTGGGAAACAAGCTGAGGTAAGCTAGACAGATACTGGGTAAGCTAGAGGGATACTACCCCAGACACTGCTCAAGCTCATAGTTGACCTGTCAGTCTTTCGTGCTCTCAAAAGGATCCTGTCTTGTGGTCTTTCCCAACTGTCAGCAGATCATTCGCTGCAGTCACTGGTGCAGTGGGACCCAGAGTAGTTTCACCACAGCTTACCCACCAAGGTCAGCAGTTCTGCACCATCTTTGAGGTTGCTGAAGTTTTACAAGGGTGCAAGCACACAGGACACTAAGTCAACAAGGGACATAGCTTCTTGAAACCAACCTTGGTAAGCTAGACAGATAGCACCCCGCACACTGCCCAAGCCCATAACTGGCCTGTTGGTCCGACATGCGACAGAAAGGATCCCAGCTTGCGATCTTTTCCAGTTGTCAGCAGGACTTTCCCTGCAGTCAGCAGATCTTTCTGTGCAGTCACTGGAGCGTTCCCCGGAATCAGTCCAAAGACAGGGGTTTTATAGTACAGACGTGGTCTCGTAATACTGTGATAACACCGGCCAGAGATGGTCAGTTTGTTGCTATCAGAAATCAAGTATTGTTTTTTTTTTACACTCTGACAGAATTTTTTTCTGTCAAGCATTATATTTGTTTTGCCTGCTGCATCTGTGTGTGTTGTGTGTCCTGATTAGTGTCCTCACCAGAAAACCTCTCACTTCTGAGTGTACCCTCACAAAAGCAGTACTGTTCACACTTGACACACTTGGTGAGTGACGTGCTATTCTGATTGGTTAATTTTTACATTATGCACATAACATGCCCATGACTATTTAGATGAGTTAATCCCGTCTCTTTTCATCCAGCACCCTGGTGTACACTGAGATTTCCCACCATGTAATAGCAATGTGTGGGCAACATGCCCTCAATGCACCCGGATTGCATTTCAGTCGGTGTGTTATAGACAGTCAAGATAAGACCCAGAATGTTTATTTACTTTAACAGCTGTCTGTCAGGGTTTGACAGTCATTCTGTATTCACATGCCGGGGGTAGAACAACTGTCATAGGATTTGTTACAGCAGAATACCTGTCCTCTGCAGCAGCAGAGTGCAGGTGACAAAGTGAGGCGCTATAATTTTTTTAATGCTAAGAACATGGGTAGCAATTTACTTAATTGAAAGATACAACAGAGTTGTAGTTTCGCACAGCATTGTATTAAAACAGAGAACCCTGGCTCTGATGGGAGCTTAAAAATAAACTTTTTCTGAGGTTATTGATTGATGCCTCTTTGGAATATCACAGAAAGTACTCACATTCCTAATTAAAATCAGGTAGCTCTCTGCGCTTAAGATAAAACAGTATTCAGTTTCCTTTTCACTGCAGTAAGCAGCAAACCTTGAATTTTTTTAGCTTTTGACAGCCAACATGTGAATGCAGCATAAACCTTGCCCACGACATAGGGGAGTGTTGGTGCTCTTGGAATAATGCAACATGCGCCTAACTTGCCCCACGTGGCAGGCTCATTTCCAGGCCCATTTAGGATGAATGAAACCTGATTTACTAAATTCACGAGCATTTCCTCTCATGTAGTAGTGTCATTGGAGTGAGCAGGAAGGCAGCACTGTGCTTGTGTTCAGCACAGAGTGCAGTGCATGTTTTAAAAGTACATTAACACACTGCTTCACATTAAATATGCAGCAAGTCTTGTTTTATTACTGGCATGCTTTCCACATAAATAAATGAGTTTTTCAAATGTCTGCTTTCTTCCTGCTCAGAGATAGAAAAGCAGGCACGTAGCCAGAGGTGCCAGGGATCGGGAAAGCCCCCCCCCAACCCCTTAGAGAAAAGATCTGCTTTTGAAGCTATTTTAAGACATTTTTGTACATAATAAAATAACTGTTAATAATAATAATGAATGTGTCTTTAACAACTTTACTCTGTGTGTCCTAATTTTATTCCTACAATTCTGCACTAAGTGGAATTAAAGAGACATATTGGAAAAAAAATATTTTTTCTTAATTTAGAAAATAAATCAGTAAATAAAACAAATAGAGCAGCTTGGGGTATGGTGTTGTTTTTTATTTTAATGCATGGCAGAGCTGTTCAGTTGTCAAGCACGCACAATGCATTGATTTAATGTTCTTGCAATGTGCTCTATGCAGGTGCAATATCTAGGAAAATGCATGTATCCAATCATGATTCTGTATCAGCAGATGCTCTGTATGAAACCTGTGTGTACTTTGATTATTTTAAACTGATTTACTTGTGATTCAGCAAGGCGATAGGATTTGCAGATTTGTGTTCACCTAAAAATCAGGTGGTCAAACACAAAAGGTGCCATGTTCTATGTTGTTTAACACATTTTGATGTACACACAGGAAAAAAGCAAAACTTTCTTTTTCAATATTTTGTTTTAGTATTTTCAAATTTTAAACAACACCAGCAAACAAGGCTCAGATGCATAAACTATCAGGTTTTTACAAAATAAAACAGTGCAAAAGAGCAGCAGAAAAAAGTCACTAGTGCAGGAGTGAACAGTTAATCCAGTTTTACGCCATCAAAATGAGTTAGGAATGGACCCCAGGTTCTGGAAAACATGTCTGTTGACCAGGTACAGTTTTTTTCCATTTGTATTATGGACATCATTTCAGTGACCCATAACTGAAATGAAGGAGGACTTCCATTCCTTCAATATCAGTTTTTTGGCAACAATCAGTCCAAGTTCCAATGGTTGCCGCATAATAGCAGGTAGAGGTCTCAGAGTCTGTGTATCCGGTTGTTAAGCGCTGACGTAACGCATCACATGATAAGTCTGTTTCCGGGTCCAAAGACCTCCAAGTTTACAATTAAAGTTACATCTGTTTGATCCTTTAGTTTGTGTTTACATTGTGTGCAAACCTCTGTCCCTCCCTTCTCCGCCTCCACCTCCATTAACCGCATTCGTCTGGTTCTATGGTCAGAACACTTAATAAAACTTTTTTTTTCTTTTACATTACATATTTTATTATGCACAGGTAAAATATACATGTCTGTTTGTTAATAAAAAATTATTTATTACAATAAACAGGACGTTAAAGTGCAAACTTCACTTTCTTCCCGAACGATATGAACAGGAAGCGATCGCAGCTCGCAGCAAATCCCATTGAAAATAACAGAGAAACAACCTGAGCGTCTGACATTTTTACATAAAACAAACACAGTAACAACGTCTAAAAACCCAGTTAATATATCCAGGAGAGTTTTAGCCACAATATACAAAGAGTTTTATGTTGCGATGTTAATGCTGTTTTCCGTGTGCAACGCTGTAAGTGCAGCCTGATCAGATCGTCTCAGTGCAGTTCTCAATGTTAATGACAGTGCGCCTTTTTTGTTTGGAGCCGGAAGTTGAAAATCACATGATGCGTTACGTCACACTTAACAACCGGATTGCCAAAGATGACCAGTCCAGATTCGGGTTGAAGGGGTTTTTTGTGTGCTTTGGAGAACCAATCAAATGTTTTAACCAAAAGACTGTGAGTCAAGAGCAGGACCAGAAAGCGTGAGACAATGTACCGTCTGACACCTTACATCTGTCACACACTGGGGAAACTGAGGGATAGATTCTGTGCAATCTGACTTTTGAATAGTGTAAGCAATGAACAATTTTGAACTGAATGAATTGATGTCTGCTGTTCACAGAACAAGAATTAATGTTGAACAGACACACACTCCACATAGACTCAGGCAGTTCTATACCCAGTTTGTCTCTCCAAGTATCCCTAGTTTTCACAGTGTGCGCAACAATACAGTCATCAAACAGGTGTACAGCATTTTGTAATTAGGTGTTTGTAGTCAGAAGGGCTATTAAAAATGTCAAAAATATTATTCTCCATCAGAAGATATTTAAAATTTCCTATTTTTGTTTGGCTGTACCAAAACATTGTTGACTGCCTTCTCACAGTCAACTTTTAATCTCAAACTCAAACTGCACTCATCTCTGTCGAGGAAAACAGACATATTGCACAGAGATCCTAATTTATCTTCTGCTTGACTCTCTGTGCTGACCCATGTTGCTGTGATCTAATCGTGCACGTCACAGTGGCAGCACTGTATGTGTGTGATGTTGAAGAATGATGCGTGTTTGGATGGAAGATTGCTATCAGTTGACTCGAACACAGCTTCTTGATTGCTGTGGTGTCAGATCTGTTGGGTTATCTGTGTACAGATTCGCTTCGAATCCTTTCTAAGATTAACACAGTTGACTTTTATGCTTCCACTGGTGCGCCGTACATACGGTGCTGGAGGAAGAGCAGCAGACAGTGATGTATGGGAGGAGCTTACTGGGGCTTACATAATCAAAAGTGCCAGGATCCTTAATGCAGCGGTGTGCGTGAGAGCGCAAGAGAGAGAGAGAGAGAGAGAGAGAGGCAACACACTCCCCTTCTCCCTCTCACAGCCGTGCACAGCGGGGGGATGAGAGCCGATGGTTTATTGATGTCAGCTTATGTTTGTGCAGGCAGCAGACAGAGCGAGAGCAGCAGTTAGCAATGCTCCCACCGTGTTGAGCACGATAACGTAGAGATGTGACAGCAGCGAGCTGTGTAGGTATGGACATAACTACTGAGCATCAGGGTTACTCCAGCAACATCTACTCACCTCACTATCAGGTAGGACCGTCTTTTCTCAGCACAGGCTACAGACTGAGGGGGGAAACCCCGTCTGTGCTGTCGCCTGCCAGGATTTGAGCATTTCAATGTCAGAATTCACAGAATGAGGTCAAGAGTTGTAGGTTTTAATGTTCTACAAGCTGCTGTTGCTACTGTCTGCTGCAAATTTGTTTTCTCGACGTTATTGGATTATGCGTTTTAGCCTGTTCCTGCCACCTGGCAGATAATGAGTTCTCACCCCTGAAGTGCAGATAAATACTGTGCTGAGGGCGACAAAGTAATTTGGAAGGAAAGTGATACACTGAGAAGACAGTTGATGAAACACTTGACAGTGTGTTAATGTGTAATAAAAACATGCTGCAAATATCAACTTTGGAGCAATTCTTGTTTTTATCTGCTGGCACTTTAAGCAAAGGCATTGATTGGAAATCCATGTTTGCTATTTGAGGGTTTTTTTTAATTAAATATTGACTTGTGCTATTTTAAAGCTGCTGAGATAGTCGTGTTGCATGTGCCTAAAAAGCAGTCACAAATCTTGACGGCTCTGTTTGGAGACCCAGATATTTGACTTGAATGGGGGGAAAAAAGGTTTGTGTGAAGTGAAGTAACTTTCTGTATGCTTATGTCTCAGTGCCTTTTTTTGTTGGTTTATGTTAACTTGTGGTGTCTTTTTCAAACTCTTATCACAATCAATATTTTGTGCAACTCGTCGTGCTAGTGTTACACGCTTTGTTCCATTGGATGCCGTGATTTGTGCCACTCGACGCTGCATTATATAAAATAATTATTTTGTAGAGGATTAATCATTTACTCTCAGAACTTGGCTGATGAAACTGCCTCTAATCGCTCCTGGAATCACAGAGGAATTTTCTACAGCTCCAGCTTTTGTCATGCGGTTCATGACGTGGAGAACGCATTTGGAATCATCTCAAAGGTCATTATTTATAATATTTATATTGTAATGGTTGGTAAAAAAGTTGCATTTTCATTCCTTCTGTAAAATTATGTTTGTTATAGATTTGACATCTCGTCATAATCATTCAGATGTTTCATCATTATCAAGTATTTCATCAATCGTTCAGATGAGCTGCGCTGAGATGCGCAGCACTGACGCAGTGACTTGCAGTGACACAGTGTTTTTCAGTAAGTTGCACAATGTTCATGTGTAGTTCACAAAATTAATGTGTGCCAGAGATTTTGAACATTTCAAAATTTTGTTTGCACACGGCTGCGCACAGTTTACAAGTTTCCTCTCTGGCACGCCAGATTGTGTGCCAGTGCAGGGATCAAGTTTATGCAAGTGTCAAGGTAGCTGTTGCTTCGATCTGGAAGACAGGTATCCCTACAGATTGGAAGATTGTTGTCCCAATCTGGAAAGGAAAGGGTGGTTGTATGGATTGTAACAATTGCAGGGGTATCACACTGCTCTCTGTGCAGGGGAAGGTGCTTGCAATGAATTTTTTTTTTTAAATAGGCTTCAGCTGTCACTACTTGCTGCTTAGCAACTGGAACAGTCTTCATGCCCAAGAAGTCAACAATATCAGCAGTGTTTCTTTGGAGCCTGTGTTGATTTTCGCATAGCGTTTTATTCAGTTGATCAGATTGCTCTCTGGGACATTCTGAGAATTCGTGGGATCCTGAAGAAGTTGCCGAACATCATAGTCAGCCTATGCATAATCACCATCAATGCTGTAGGGAGTGGAGGCAGAGACTCTTGAGATTTTCCCAGTGAAAACTAGTGCTCGTCAGGGATGGGTTCTGGCTCCTACCCTGTTCAATGCTTGCATGGACTGGGTGTGGGGTAGGTATATGAAAACCATTGACTTGGGTGCTTTTGTTAGCAAGGAAAGGTTTCCTGACCTTGACTTTGAGGATGATGCGGTGATCTTTGCAGGCTCAGTGGATACTCTGATTGTAGCACTTGAGAAGCTGAGTGATGAATTGTGGTGTCCTGGTTTCTGATCGTCCTCATCAAGATGAAGATTCAAGTTGTCAACCACTTCCTGGACTCAACCATCAGAAGTCTATCTGTATTTGGTGAAAGTGTTCAACTTGTAGAGACATTTACTGATCTCGGAAGTGACATAGATGTCTCTAGCTTCTCTGCCTTTGAGATCGAGAGGTGCCTGGGAAGTTCTTATGGAGTCATGAGGTCACTGGGCTGAGGTGTTTGGCAATGCTCATATCTTTGCAGAAGAACAAAGGTCGTCCACATCTTTAGAGAACTGGTGCAGCCTGTCTTGCTGTATGGTTCTGAGACTTGGTGGTGACTAGATGTTTTTGGTACTCTGTCTCTTTGGCGGATCCTTGGGTACCACTGAAATGACTGCATCACATGAGCGGTTACTTAGAGAGACTAAGATGAGAAGTATCACTTGCATTGTGAGGAAGTGTCAGGCCATACTGGCACTTATTACTCAGTTGGCAGACGTATGCACTCAGTTCCTTTCTCGTTCTGACTATTTGTTTTTCTTTACCTATGTCGACTCAATGACAGGTCGAGGCTTTGAAACAACAGAACTCCAAATACCAGGAGGAGCTCTCCAAAGACCGCGGCACATCAGATAACCAGCGCATCAACCTGCTGTGCAAGGAAATGTGAGTAATCTATAACTGTTTTTTTTTTACTGATATGTGTCTCCTTGACATTATGTTTGAAATTTATGTGTATGTGAGTGTTTTTGAAGCACTTTTAATTGTATCTTGAAAAGAACACACATGCACAGTATTGTGCAAAAGTTGTAGATGCCTTATATGAGTAATTGTGATAGCAGTATACAGTTATATATTTTTTGCCTTTATCACTCAACATTATCAGATTTGAAATGTTGAAATTGATTGCATGATAAAGTGATGGTGTTTATACATAAAAAAAAATTTCACTGTTAAATTACAGGCAACCACTGATAAGAATTGCTGTAGTTTAATTACCTCAGAATAGGTGTGTAGTCACACATTTGACATATTTCTATTTATTTATAACTACAACTCAATTCCAGTGAAGTTGGGACGTTGTGTAAAATGTAAATAAAAACATAAAATAATGATTTGCAAATCCTCTTCAACCTATATTCAATTGAATACACCACAAAGACAAGATATTTAATGTTCAAACTGACAGACATTTTTGTTTTTGTGCAAATATTTGCTCATTTGAAATGGATGCCTGCAACCCTTTTCAAAAAAGCTGGGACAGTGGTATGTTTACCACTGTGTTACATCACCTTTCCTTCTAACAACACTCAATAAGTGTTTGGGAACTGAGGACACTAATTGTTGAAGCTTTGTAGGTGGAATTCTTTCCCATTCTTGGTTGATGTACGACTTCAGTTGTTCAACAGTCCAGGGTCTCCGTTGTCGTACTTTGCGCTTCATAATGCACCACACATTTTCAATGGGTGACAGGTCTGGACTGCAGGCAGGCCAGTCGAGTACCCGCACACTTTTACTATGACGGCATGCTGTTGTAACACGTGCAGAATGTGGCTTGACATTGTCTTGCTGAAATAAGCAGGGACGTCCCTGAAAAAGACGTTGGTTGGATGGCAGCATGTGTTGCTCCAAAACCTGGATGTACCTTTCAACATTGATGGTGCCATCACAGATGTGTAAGTTGCCCATGCCATGGGCACTAACACACCCCCATACCATCACAGATGCTGGCTTTTGAATTTTGCGCTGTTAACAATCTGGATGGTCTTTTTCCTGTTTTGTCCAGAGGACACGACGTTCATGATTTCCAAAAAACAATTTGAAACGTGGACTCAGCACACTTTTCCACTTTGCGTCTGTCCATTTCAAATGAGCTCGGGCCCAGAGAAGGCGGCAGTGTTTCTGGATGTTGTTGATGTATGGCTTTTGCTTTGCATGATAGCGTTTTAACTTGCACTGTGTTAACCGAAAATGGTTTTCTGAAGTGTTCCTGAGCCCATGCGGTAAGATCCTTTACACAATGATGTTAGTTTTTAATGCAGTGCTGCCTGAGGGATCGAAGGTCACGGGCATTCAATGTTGGCTTTCGGCTTTGCTGCTTACATGTAGAAAGTTCTCCAGATTCTTTGAATCTTCTGATTATGTTATGGACTGTAGATGATGGAATCCCTAAATTCCTTGCAATTGAATGTTGAGAAACATTGTTCTTAATAAACTGTTGGACTGTTTTTTTCAAGCAGTTGTTCACAAAGTGGTGATCCTCGCCCCATCTTTGCTTGTGAACGGCTGAGCCTTTTGGGGATGCTCCTTTTATACCCAATCATGCCACTCACCTGTTTCCAAACAGGTGTTCTTTGAGCATTTATCAACTTTCCCAGTCTTTTGTTGCCACTGTCCCAACTTTTTTGAAATGTGTTGCAGGCATCCTTTTCAAAATGAGCAAATATTTGCACAAAAACAATAAAGTTTATCAATTTGAACATTAAATATCTTGTCTTTGTGGTGTATTTAATTGAATGTAGGTTGAAGAGGATTTACAAATCATTGTATTTTGTTTTTATTTACATTTTACACAACATCCCAACTTCATTGGAATTGGAGTTGTGTGTGTGTGTGTGTGTGTGTGTGTGTGTGTGTGTGTGTATATATATATATATATATATATATATATATATATATATATATATATATGTATATATATATACACACACACACACACACACACATAAATTTCACTTTTTAAATTACAGGCAACCACTGATAAGAACTGCTATTTAATTACCTCAAAATAGTTGTGTTTTTAAAGTTGAAAAGTAGTCACACATTTGACATATTTCTATTTATTTATAACTATCAGATAGTTGCCCAATTTACATAATTTTGCAAAGGTTTTAGGCTCATTAGTTCTGCTGAGAAGCTTTTGACAATAATGTATTTTGGCTCATTAAATGTGCCTGAGACAAACAAAACAAAGAAAATGCTCACTAGATTAATTTTGATAGATACATAAACTTTTTGAAAACATGTCCTTATTGTTTGTGATAAAATTACATCATTTTTTAGGTGGTCTTTTGAGTAGACATGGCAAAGAAAATCTAAAATGTAATTTATGCCCGAAACATTCTGCAAGCATCACAAGGTTGCATTGCGTATTGATTTTTATTTTGACACCCATATTAACAGATTAAACCTTGCACACTGCCAGCATGAGCAAAACATCCTACATGTGTGTATTGGATTGCATGTACCGCGCTCCCCTCCCCTATTTTTTTTCTCACGTGCCACTCATGGCGCGCAGCTAAAGTAGACAGAAAAATACGTCATACTGGCAACATTAAATAAATAAATAACACCTTTTCCTGGACTTTCTGTCAGTGGGAAAGAAGTAATAGACATGAACATTATTAGTTTTTTTAAAAAACATTGTAGTCATTGAAAAGGTCACATGACTGCTGTATGATACAGAATCTCTAATTGTTTCAACAAGTTTTTATACATTCCTGTCCTGTACACCGGCAACATCTCCTGCATTTTCGTTTTGTGAATTTTTCTGTAAATTGTGTTGGTAGCATGGCCAGAGCAGAGGGTCACCCCTTTGAGTCTGGTCTGCTTGAGGTTTCTTCCTCAAATCATCAGAGGGAGTGTTCCTTACCACTGTCGCCTGTGTGCTTGCTCTGTGGGTTGGTAAGGTTAGACCTTACTTGTGTGAAGTGCCTTGACGTAACTTTGTGATTTGGTGCTATATAAATAAAAATAAATTGAAATTGAAATTATACTCGCTTATTCCAGTCAAGGGTCACAGGGGGCTGCAGCCTATCCCAGCAGTCGAGTCTATATATGTTACATTTACATGTTATAACACATTGAACACATTGTGTACCAGGGAGGTACTCTCAGCTGATGGCCAGATCAGGTTCACCAGCCTTTTTCAAAAAATAAATAAACGCGCACACATAAAAGCCTAAAGTCATTGTGCCCTGTAAAAATCATCCAAAAATGGTCACAGAAGATACAGAGTGTGGAATAAAAGCCATTATCAAACACAAATGATGTGGAAAGATTGAGCAGTGAAGCAACATAAACGTGGCCGTTTAAATGTACAAACTGTTGCTTGTGACACACGTGTCCAACACAACATGGATGTGACACTGGTCGGTGTGTCTCAGGCCTCGTTCGTCAGCGGGCAGAGATAATAATGACGTTGGTGTGTTCTCTGAGTGCCCTTCTTTTTATGTTGTAAGTGTGAAGTCCGTCAGTCAGTTCATTAGACTGACATTTTTAGACTTCCAAGTGGAGTGGCGGTGCACTAATCACCCGTCTGTAGGATAATTCTGCACCAAGAATGGCTGTTGTGCAAAGCTGGCTTGAATTAATGACAAGCAGTTACACAATAGGACCAATAAAACATTTTTATTGGTCCAACGCTGAAATTCCAAAGGTCTCTTAATTCTCCAGAGAGATGTTCCCACTTATAAATAAAGCACATATTGTTGTATAAATCCAATTAATACCCAGTGCATGCTATTAATTATTTCATTACTATCATGTCCAGTCAGTTCCCTCCAAATAATCTGCATTGTTTCCCTGAAGCAAAAAAATAAATAAATAACCTGCACTGTCTGTGGTTGTTTAGATTTTTTTTTTTCTGTTTTAAGATATAGAATCAATCAATCAATCAATCAATCAGTTTTATTTTTATAGCGCCAAATCACAACAAACAGTTGCCCCAAGGTGCTTTATATTGTAAGGCAAGGCCATACAATAATTACGTAAAACCCCCAACGGTCAAAACGACCCCCTGTGAGCAAGCACTTGGCGACAGTGGGAAGGAAAAACTCCCTTTTAACAGGAAGAAACCTCCAGCAGAACCAGGCTCAGGGAAGGGCAGTCTTCTGCTGGGACTGGTTGGGGATGAGGGAGAGAACCAGGAAAAAGACATGCTGTGGAGGGGAGCAGAGATCAATCACTAATGATTAAATGCAGAGTGGTGCATACAGAGCAAAAAGAGAAAGAAACACTCAGTGCATCATGGGAACCCCCCAGCAGTCTAAGTCTATAGCAGCATAACTAATGGATGGTTCAGGGTCACCTGATCCAGCCCTAACTATAAGCTTTAGCAAAAAGGAAAGTTTTAAGCCTAATCTTAAAAGTAGAGAGGGTGTCTGTCTCCCTGATCTGAATTGGGAGCTGGTTCCACAGGACAGGACGAGAATAAAAACATGGGATGCAAGTCAGGCTACTCGCCTGTCTTCTTCAACTGTTGTTATAGCAACAAATTCAAAGTATGAAACAGTTGTCAGGTTTGTCTGAAGTGGAACAGTTAAAGTTAACAGCATGCCGTGTTGTGTTTGTGGTGAATCTCCAGCCTGATGTCCTGCTCTATTTATAGACCACTCTCTGTGTGTGTGTGTGTGTAGCTGTAGTGTGTATGTGCATGTGTGGAAGTACGTGGTGTTTTTTTGGGTCTTTGCGTCATCACGCCACACCTCTCTTGAGTCATCAGAGGCCCGGGCTGTGATGTCAGAGCTCCACATGGATTTTATTGGCTGAATGATGGTCATCATTATGTAGCAGCCTGCAGCGGGGAGCAGATGAGGTGGAGCGAGTACAATGACACAAAAGCAGCTCTGTCCTTTAAAAATAAAAAATCAGTACCTCAGTTTGTCCGGTTTTCTACACAAGAAAAAAGAATTTCAATGATTACTGGTTAATTTTGTCTGCATTCCCCTCACTGCTGCATCCGCTTTGACACGCGACCGTCCTTCCGTTACTGTTGGGAACATGATGTAATCTTGTCCTGGGACTGCCTGGCTCCGATATAGCCACAGCCTTGACATCAGAGAGTGTGTGTGTGTGTGTGTGTGGGGGGGGGGGGGGGGGGCGCTAGTGTGGCTTTGTGGCAAACAAAATAATCAGATACAAATTATCACAGTACTGATTTGGGTTTTTTGTACAATTGTGCCCTAAAATAGTTTGACATTGATGTTTAGATGAATTTTCTTTTCTTTTTCTTTTTGAAATGACCGCAGACAGAATTGGCAGCTCACATTTATCGGCTGACAGAGCATGCTTTTTTTTTTAAGCAGTGTGTGTCTGGTGAACTGCAGGATAGTTGGTGGCAGTTGGATTTAGTTGCATTTTGGTATTTTAACCGTAATCCATACGTGTGTGTGTGTTTGTGTGCGTGTGTGAAGATGACAGACTCACAACAGTCAGTCAGCTCGGTCACAATTCATTCAATTTTGAATGAATTGTGGATTTTCTTGGGCTGCATTTTTCTGTTCTTGATATGTGTGTGTAATATTAGTCTCAGTGGCTCTAAAGCAAAGAAGTTGGACTATCAACTTATAGATTAGGGTTCAGTTCCAGGTGTGTACATCAGGCATCTGTCTCTGTCCTTGGACAAGAAACTTCATCTGCATTGCCCCAGTTCACCCAGCTATAAATGGGTAGCAGGCTGGGGGAAGTAACCTGTGATGGGCCGGGGTCCTGTCCACAGGGAGCGCTGTCCCGATGGACCTCTGGGCCTGTAACTGAAAGCTGACCGTCCTTGGCTGATGTGAAATGTTTTCATCTCCAGCTGATGTTACAGTGAAAGCACCTTTCACTGCACAGCTACGTTCATGTCCTCCCCCAAGGAGACAGTTGTCAAATGTGGTACAAAAGTGGCCGCACATCAGAACAGATGCAGTTGACTTTGACAGCTTTTATCGTACATCAAAATGAGTCCAACACTGTAAGAATTCTATCTGTTTTTATATGAGGTTCTCACTCGTCAGTTCTTCGTGACTGTATTAACGCTATTAAATATTAGATGGCAGATTTCTTTTTCCAGATTAGTAAGTAAGTCCCTTTGGCTTCTCCCTTGTTTCACTCAGGGTCACTGCAGCAGATCCAGAGTGGATGTGAATGTTGATTTTGGCACAGGTTTTATGCAGGATCCTGCTCAACTCCACATTAAATGTAAAATGGACAAGGGTGTCTTTGAACCAGGAACCTTCTACCCTGGAAGCAAGAGCTTTTAACTGCTTGAACACCACCCCCATTGTTTTTGTCCCCCACCATAAAATAAGGAGAACACTGAAATGGGCTCTCAATTTCCCTCTTACCCCTTGCATACATAGTACACACCGATACTATATTGTACATAGACACAAATGTGATGTTCAGGTATATGACCTTGGCCTAGATTTTCAAGGTCATCCAAGATAATGACCCCATATTGTCACTTTATCTCTCCAAATATCACTTCTACAGCTTACGTTTGTAAGGAACAGCTACGTATAAGAAATTTTGCATGCTGACTCCCTTGATCTGACTGCATTTGACCTTAGACCTGAAGGTCAAGGCATATCGTTCTATCGAAACTCATGTTTTCAATGCCTCAAATTTTCTAACACCTGCATGTACACACCGCATGTACATATCAGCATAATAAGCGGGGCACCTCAGCCGAGTATTGGCTTGTTCCAACTTCAAGGTCCTGTAAGCATTTCAGTGCTCCTAGATGTCACTCCGAAGCATTAACATTTTGCACCACTCCATGCACTGGATCTGCACGTTGCTGCATCCTTCAAACTAATGGACCACCCTAGGTCCTGTTAACCACCCAAGAAAACAACAGGTCTATCCTCACCACTTGGGGGTAACCATCTATAGTAGTGTTCAGAATAATAGCAGTGCTATGTGACTAAAATGATTAATCCAGGTTTAGAGTATATTTCTTATTGTTATATGGGAAACAAGGTACCAGTAGATTCAGTAGATTCTCACAAATCCAACAAGACCAAGCATTTATGATATGCACACTCTTAAGGCTATGAAATTGGGCTATTAGTAAAAAAAGTAGAAAAGGGGCTGTTCACAATAATTGTAGTGTGGCATTCAGTCAGTGAGTTCGTCAATTTTGTGGAACAAACAGGTGTGAATCAGGTGTCCCCTGTTTAAGGATGAAGCCAGCACCTGCTGAACATGCTTTTCTCTTTGAAAGCCTGAGGAAAATGGGATGTTCAAGACATTGTTCAGAAGAACAGCATAGTTTGATTAAAAAGTTGATTGGAGAGGGGAAAACTTATATGCAGGTGCAAAAAATTATAGGCTGTTCATCTACAATGATCTCCAATGCTTTAAAATGGACAAAAAAAAACAGAGACACATGGAAGAAATTGGAAAACAACCATCAAAATGGATAGAAGAATAACCAGAATGGCAAAGGCTCACCCATTGATCAGCTCCAGGATGATCAAAGACAGTCTGGAGTTACCTGTAAGTGCTGTGACAGAAGACGCCTGTGTGAAGCTAATTTATTTGCAAGAATCCCTGCAAAGTCCCTCTGTTAAATAAAAGACGTGCAGAAAAGGTTACAATCTGCCAAAGAACACATCAACTGGCCTAAAGAGAAATGGAGGAATAATTTGTGGACTGATGAGAGTAAAATTGTTCTTTTTGGGTCCAAGGGCTGCAGACAGTTTGTGAGACGACCCCCAAACTGTTATGTTTCGGACGCGGTCGGAGCACCGACCCAGCGTTTGAAAGGACCCAGCATAAAATAAGCAGAGCACGGTTCAAAAGGTAACAGAATTTAATAAACATAACAGTGAGTGAAGTGCTAAACAACTAAAAAGTCCACGGTCTGGTGAGGTGGAAACACGGCGCACTCTCAACAGCGCAAACGGTCCGGAGCCACAGCAGTTCGGACCCAGGGACCCCGCCGACACCCCCCAGGTGGCCGCGACAAACCAAGTCTGTGAAGAAAGAAAACATGGAGGTGAGTCCAACTCCACACAGAGAGACACAACTCAAAGGTGCACGCAATCAGCAAACACTTCCTGGCTTAAATCTATACATCAGCTTCTCACCCTGCAGGCACGGAACAACTCACTTCAAATCTCCACTGCAGCAGAAGCTGATTAGACAATTAGCATAACATGACAGCTCAGTAACACAAGGTGTGAGGGACACCAAATCCACTGTCATTACTTCATAAAAGTCACCAAAACCAAATTACCTCAGGAAGTGTGCTGAAGAGCGTGAGACCTCACCCAATCCTCCTTCACAGACTGTGGCGTCAAACCTGGAGCGGTCTCTGCGTCCGTGATGGTGAGATTGTTCTCCTGACGTCGATCTCACACGTCTGCTCACAAGGTCGAGTCTCTGGCAATCACACACTGTGCATTCAAGGTTTAAATGCAGCAATCTCTGATCAAGACAAAATACACCACAGCTGTGAGTCCTGATGACCTGCATGTGAAAACAAGCCTCAGGTGTTCAGGGTGAGGTCCTAATGCTCAGCCACTCAGTCATGAATGCATACCACCTGGTGGGAGAAACAGAAAACAAAAACCAAGCCAGCCAAACACCCCAGCCCACAACACAAACTCTGAATTCATGCCACAGTTCACAGTGAAGACAGTGAAGCATGGTGGTGTAAACATCATGATATGGGCATGTTTCTCCTACTATGGTGTTGGGCCTATATATCGCATACCAGGTATCATGGATCAGTTTGGATATGTCAAAATACTTGAAGAGGTCATGTTGACTTATGCTGAAAGGGACATGCCCTTGAAATGGGCCTCGCAGATGTGAAGAAATCATGAAAAACTATGGTTATACAACTAAATACTAGTTTAGTGATTCACAGGATTGCTAAAAAAGCAGTTTGAACATAATAGTTTTGAGTTTGTAACGTCAACAGCAGATGCTACTATTACTGTGAACACCCCCTTTTCTACTTTTTTTTTACTAATAGCCCAATTTCATAGCCTAAGAGTGTGCATATCATGAATGCTTGGTCTTGTTGGATTTGTGAGAATCTACTGAATCTAGTGGTACCTTGTTTCCCATGTAACAATAAGAAATATACTCAAAACCTGGATTAATCTTTTTAGTCACATAGCACTACTATTATTCTGAACACTACTGTATCTATCGCAATCAGGTGAAACATGAGCATCCCTTTGGCTTTCTACAGCTGCTGCGGTTCTCACCAGTGCATCTGTGTGCTGGATCACAGAGAGAAACATGGGTAATTGTAAGCAGGGTACCTATTGATTGACAAAGATAACAGCATCGTCCGCAAGCTCAAGGTCAGTAAACATTTTATCACTAACAAAGGCACCTTAACTCCTGGTTTGCACATCTCTACCCAGCACCAAATGCATGCAAGCATTTAGTGGTGTGGAAGCCAGGATATATCCAGACAAATGCCACTATTCACTGGGAATAATTTGGGGACACTGTTCCCAACAGAACAGAAACAAGCACTTTACAAAAATCAACATAGGCTGCAAAGAAGCACTGCTGAAATTTGTACTTGCATTCAGTGAGTACTCACAGGGTTAGGATGTGATCAGTAATTGGTTTAAATATAAAATTCAGTGTGAACGTCCATGGAGTTCATTGCAGATATAAAAAAGAAGACTGGAGATTGACACAAGTTATGTGTAGCAATGGTGTAAACCTATTTGGAGCTGTAGCATGTTTTCCAAACACTGGAGGAAAATGCAAACTGACAGAAAATTGATTTGGATGGTCAGGAACAACCCAAGTGACACCAATGTACAGGCCTATCATGGACTAGAAGCTACTGGAGCACCGGTGTCCCTGCCTACCATCAAGCGACTGTTACATTCCCAAGAACTAATATGTTGCTGTCCAAGATATAAAGCCCCTGATCCAAATCGACAGTTTCAGGTTTATCTCACATTTGTAGCTGACCATACAAAGAATAAAATTCTGCTAGAGATGAACTGAATCTTTGTCTCATCAGATGAGACAAAGATTCAGTTGTTTGGGCAGCCAGAGGTATATTTAGGTCAGACATTGAACCCCAAGATCACTGTACTATCGGTTCACCCCAGACTGTTCCACGAGTGCTTTGCACATGTGTAATAATGAATGTGTGATCATTTGGTGTATAAGTCACATGAAGTATAAGTCGCAGAAGCTGCCAAACTAGTATAAATTTTTATTTATTTATTTTTATTTTACCTTTATTTAACCAGGAAAACGTCTTTTGCAAAGGAGTCCTGGCCAAGAGGCAGCAAAAGTTACACAATTATAATTAAATTAACACAATTAAAATAACATACAATTAAGAAAAATAGTTTCAAATCTCAACTTATAGTCACTAAAATAAAGTACACTTCATGTCCAGCAAGAAGTCTAGTCTATGTTGTATCAGCAGTCAAAATCTCATCCATTATGAGCATCAGAGGAGAGAATTATAATGTGGTTCCTTAAAATAGATATGATGAGATCCGTCCAGAAATGCTGAAGGCTCTGGGTGTGGAGGGATTGTCTTGGATGAGATGTCTCTTCAGCATTGCGTTGAGGTCTGGGACAGTGCCTAAGGAGTGGCAAACTGGGTTGGTGGTCCCCATATTTAAAAAGGGGGACCAGAGAGTGTGTGCCAACTACAGGGGCATCACACTACTCAGCCTCCCTGGTAAAGTCTACTCCAAGGTGCTGGAAAGGAGAGTTCGGCTGATAGTCGAACCTCTGATTGAAGAGGAACAATGCGGGTTCCGTCCTGGTCGTGGAACAATGGACCAGCTCTTTGCTTTCACAAGGATCCTGGAGGGTGGCTGGGAGTATGCCCCCCCAGTCTACATGTGTTTTGTGGACTTGAAGAAGGCGTATGATTGAGTACCCCAGGAGATACTGTGGGAGGTGCTGTGGGAGTATGGAGTGAAGGGGTCCCTTCTTAGGGCCATCCAATCTCTGTACTCGCAAAGCGAGAGCTGTGTTCTGGTACTCGGCAGTAAGCCGGATGCGTTTCCGGTGGAGGTTGGTCTCCGCCAGGTCTGCGCCTTGTCACCAATCCTATTTGTGATATTCATGGACAGGATATCGAGGTGTAGTCAGGGAGGAGGGTTTCCGGTTTGGTGGGCTCAGGGTCTCATCAGTGCTGTTTGCAGATGGTTTGGTCCTGTTGGCTTCATCGGACGGTGACCTCCAAGACTCACTGGAGCGGTTCGCAGCCAAGTGTGAAGCGGCTGGGATGAGGATCAGCACCTCTAAATCTGAGGCCATGGTTCTCAGCAGGAAACTGATGGATTGCCTACTCCGCTTAGGGAATACGGCCTTGCCCCAAGTGAAGGAGTTCAAGTATCTCGGGGTCACGAGTGAGGGGACGATGGAGCGTGAGATTGGCCGGAGAATCGGCGCAGCAGGGGCAGTATTGCATTCGCTCTACCCTACTGTTGTGACAAAAAGGCAGCTGACCCAAAAGGCGAAGCTTTCAATCTACTGGTCAGTCTTCATTCCTACTCTCACCTGTGGTCATGAGTGTTGTTTCATGACAGAAAGAACTAGATCGCTGGTACAAGCGGCTGAAATGGGCTTCCACAGGAGGGTGGCTGGTGTCTCCCTTAGAGATAGGGTGAGAAGTTCAGAAATCCATAGGAGGCTCGGAGTAGAGTCGCTGCTTCTTCATGTTGAAAGGAGCCGGCTGAGGTGGTTCGGGCATCTGGTAAGGACGCGTCCTGGGCGTCTCCCAAGGGAGGTGTTCCAGGCACGTCCAACTGGGAGGAGACCACGGGGAAGACCCAGGACTAGGTGGAGAGATTATATCTCAACACTGGCCTGGGAATGCCTCGGGATCGCCCAGTCAAAGGTGGTCAATGTCGCACGGGAAAGGGAAGTCTGGGGCTCCCTGCTGGAGCTGTTGCCCCCACGACCCGAACCCGGAAAAGCAGTTGAAGATGAGATGAGATGAGCTAACAAAGCTGTCATTGATGACTTAATGAACAGTTGCTTTGGCTTTACTTGTATCATTTTCCAAAAAAAAGTTGGAACAGGGACAATTTTTTTTTCTAAATATAAATATTAAATTGTCACTTTTGCATCCAGTTTTCTTGAGACACGTTAGAAGATGGATAGATGAACATTTTCAAGTCACTCAATAGGTCTTGGACTTCATTTAGATCAAGTCAAGTCAGGGAGCATATGCTGGTACCGCGCTTTGGCACATCCACGACACCATAAAACTACCATGGGTCCTGAACATAGGTTGTATATATACTGGACAAACACTGCGTGATGTCACCCATAGGTGACCACGGCCCTAATTATACATAACTTTATGGCTTAAAACATCTTAAATGAAAAACTATTCGAAAAAATTCACCCCTTGCTCAGTTGTCATGGAGGAGAAAACTATCTATAGAGACCAAAACTGTTTTTTTGTGCTAGACTAAAAACATGTTTGTTTCTGCTGTAATGTTGGACATTTTACTGTGGACTTGAATGGGAAGCTGCTTGGCTTTGGAGCTAACCTCAAGCAACCAGTAAAGGAACTGCAACTTTTTGTTCTTTTGGATGGACTTCATCTGAGCCCATCAAAGCTTAGCGCTTGATCCTGAATGGCATCCACCCAGACAGACATGTGGTCCATCCCTACATCTCCAAACCATCTGTCTGCTGCAGATCATTTAGCTCAATCATTAAGAAATGCAAACCATATTATATGGTATTGTATGGTACATCTGTGTCAGGTAAGTATTTCTCAAAAACTGAGTGACCATGCTGGAAGGAAACTAGTAAAGGAAACCACCAAGACTGAAAGAATTATAGGCTTCTGTTGATGCGAGTGGAGAAACTGGGAATGGTGCAGCATTTGCCTGTCACATCCCAATTCACATCTTCAGGTTGGAGTAGAGTGGAGAGGGATTGTAAATCAAGGCTCAGATCCATAAAAAGTCTAATCTTTTAGTCTACTAAACTTACTCAGTCGCTCAACATTAGCTGTCTAATCATTGTTTCACATAGATGGCTATACTTGTAGATTAGCCGTCTAACTTTAGTCAATGATTTTCACAGGTATAAATGGCCTCACGAGTACTATTGCCAAGAATCACCTCCAATGCGCCAGAGTTTTGTTTGCTTGCATGTTGGTCATCTGCTACAACCATGGCTGAGTCCACCACACCAGAGGAGAAGCACTCCTGGAAAAAGGCCCCTACGTTGTCCAAAGTGGAGGAAGCTCTCCTTTTGGAGGAATTACAAGTGACGTAGGCTTGCTCTTAAGTGTTCCAAAGGAGCAACATTGGCCCTAGCTGCCAAAAGACGGGCTTGGGAGGAGATTGTAGTGTCCCTGAATAGGTAGCTGGACAAATCACACGATGTGATACGTGCTGAACTAACATCCCTCACTTGGCACACAGTCGACTTGGAGACATGGATGGTGTCGCCAATAACCTGCTGAAAGGTCCCACAGGTGTTAAACCTCAGCACAATCAAAACCTGAGGAAGGGCTGGCAGGGCATTGTTTTTCCTCGTTTGGTGGTTGATGGCTAAAGCTATCATCTCCATGATGAAGAGGATTGTAGATGGATGGAAGCGGTATCGCTGTTGAACTTAAGTGTCCATAAACATCTCCAATGGATTATTATGGTCACGGAACACCTGCTTCTGCCGCAAGGCTGTCCTTCCTTCTTGCTCCATTAAATGGTGGTACATGATAACTGCCATTTTCGAGGTAAGACACTGAAGTTTTGTCGACTAAAATAAGATTAGTCTCCTCTGTAGCAGGCTAAAAACTTTAGTCGACTCACGTGAAACTTTAGCTGACTAAGCGCTTTGTGCAACGACAAACATCAAAAGATTAGTCGACTAAGTGAGTTTCGTCGACTGCACAAGATTACACCGCTTTATGAAAACGGACCCTGGAAAACTGGTCAAAATCCTGCACTATAAGATTTCATCATGAAGCTATATAACTGGCGATGCAACATACAAAAGCTGCACGATGCACAGTTTCATCTGCAGTTACCTCAAGATACTTCATCATCAATCTTGCATCATTATAAAAGGAGGACTAAAAATGGAGTGCAAAGTGTCAACACTGCCATTAAATTTTCTGTTTGTGAGCAATTTCTGTCCTGAAATGTCACAAGAAAAAACAAAACCTCTTGGAAAGTTTCTGTGTAGGCTCTCAGTTGTCCAGGTGGTTTCCATAGTAGAGAAGCTTGAATCTTCGACTGGACTGGGTTGCTTGACGCGAGGATGTTTCGCTTCAAATCGCAGAAGCTTCCTCAGCTAAAATTCTTGCTCTGGTAGTCTGACTTCTGTCTTGAAGAGTCTGAGGATGCTTCTGCGATTTGAAGCGAAACGTCCTCGCGTCAAGCAACCCAGTCCAGTTGAAGATTCAAGCTTCTCTGCAACCTCTTGGAAACTGCCCTAGGTCTTAGAAAATGATTTCTTGCAAAGTGTGGGAACCCTGAAAACCCAAACCAAGGTTAGTCTGTTAGCGGTAACTTTTTTGGTAACTGAGATGGTGTGTGGTCAGGTCACACCGGTTTTGCCTACACTCCATCTCTTTACCCAGAGTTAGGTGGAGTTAAGCACAGCCAAGATGGCAACATCCAGAAAGGCACCATTTGAGCTTCAGAATCGCTCTTCAGGAAACCTTTGTGTAACATCGCGTAAGGTTTGTCCAGTATATATAATATACAACCAATGGGATAGACTGATATGTTCGTGAAGGGGGTGGGGCCTTATTCTTCAGCAGCTGCTGGTGCAAGATACTGAGCAGTCATGATGCAACATACTTGAACTGAGGTAATTACAGGGAAAATGCAGAGATTCACTGCACTGTTTTCTGAGTCTCTGTCTCTCTCTCCCTTCCTCATAGATTTTTTTCCTCTTCCTTTTTTGTTATTTTTGGACTCTGCACTGAAGACTTCTTTTTTTCTTTTCTTTTTTTGCCATCTGCAGTGACTTGCTGTTACCCAAAATAATCCAAAACAGGGGCTCTACAAGAGTGCACGGGCCGGCCAACAATGCATAATGAGCTGCTGCATGACCTACAACAAAGTTACTGTGACAATGACAAAGGAATCAGTCGTAGCACGTGCAGCTTCAAGCCACAGTGCAACGGACACAAGATAAAAAAATATATTTGGGCCTTTTTTATCCACTTACGGCAGAATGATAAATCATTATCAGTCAGCTGTACAAGAGTATGATCTCTAAATAACAATAGCCACCATTGTGCACATTCTGCAAGCTGCACAAACTGCACAGTGCTGGAGGGTCGGAAGTAACAAAGATGAACAGATAAATCATGAAAATGCACACAAATTGAAAAAGGGAGTGAAAAATACTGTCAACCTTTCATCATTCACAATACCATTCTGACATTTATCGTTTACAGCAAACAGTTTTTGTTGCTTCTATCCTACCAAAAAGAACACGCCCACTCAGAATCACTCAACTCTTGAGTTTTTCTGTCTTCAGTGTTTTATAGAAGACAGTCATTGTGACAGTGGAGTGATGAAGGTTATGATTTTACTTTTTTTAGAATTAATTCTGTCACTTTCCTCTTTTGATTTGCAAACACTGTTGACCTCCGGCGGAGTTTATGATCAGAAGGTGTTGTCAGTTCTATCTGTCGAGGAAGTTTACTGCGATTTTGCTAGTCGCAGTTTACATTCCTCTCACCCCCAATGGCAGTGAAAAGAATGCGGCACTTTGTGAGCTGTATCAAGCCATTAGTGAACAACAGACAGCAAAATGATGGATTCACCTTCCTCACTGGAGATTTTAATCATGCTGATCTCAAGACTGTTCTCTAAACTTCACCAGCATGTTGAATTCCGAACAAGAGGGGATAACGTTTGGACCTGGCCTAATCACACAGGAGCACAAAAAGCCACCTGCCTCCCCCACATCGGACTCTGTGGTCACACCACTGTTATGCTAATGCCAGCATACAGCCCGAGACTGAAAGTCATCAAACTGGTTAAGCCCCTTTCACATTGGCGTATTCGTAGAGCTGCGTATTGCAGCATTGTGTTTCATTTAAATATGCCCAAAATGCTCGCGTACTCAGCCTTTTTCAGTGTTCGTTTCATACTTGCAGCTGCATGTGTTCGCTTTTTAATGTGTGCACACAGTCACGTGTACCTTGCCGCTATTAAACCAATTCAGTGCTATTTTCTGCCTCTGTGGAAGTGCGCTCTGTTCTCTACTGCAGGTGTGGTGCAGCTCAAAAACAGTCATTTAACATTATTATTATTATTATTTTTATTTATTTATTTTTTGTCTTGGTGGATCACTTTCATTGTGTCCAGATGTTGCTGAGTCTGGCTGTGGTAAAGGCTGCCCTGAATGAAACGCTGTGATTTGTTAAACTTTTAAACCTCCGGTTGCTCCAGTCAGGTCCGCTGATTTGATCAGACATGATCGATCAGGGCATTTGATGAGCGCACCGACATGCAGAGAGTGCGCGTTTATTTTAAGGAGTCACAGCTCTTTTCAGGTTTGAGCAGACCTGATCGATCAGGGCGTTTGATGAGCGCATCGGCAGTCAGTGAGTGTTTCTGGATTTCTGAGTTGAGGTTCGATTCCCTGTTCTGATCACACACAGGTGCTGTGGGCTGTGTGATCATGTTTTCAGCTTATTCCTCTGGATTCCTTTGAATTTTGAAATGTTCAAAATCTCCATCATGCATTAATTACACAAACTTCATGTGAACATTACGCAAACAATTCAAAAACACAGCGTGTGCACGCGAGTGATTGCTTCAGCGCACCATATCAGAGTACACCTCATCTGAATGATTATAATGAGATGTTAAATCTATCATAAACATACTTTTACCGCTACACACAAGAAGGAAAGAACATGCAACTGTTTGACCAAGCCTGTTTGACTGTTCCAAATGCTTTCTCCACCTCGTGTGCATGCGAGAGATAACAGCTGCAGCTGGAGCGATCTTTTGTGATTCCAGAAGCGATTAGAGACATTTTCCACAGCCAACTCAAAGCGAAAATGATTAATCTACTACGAAATAATTATTTTATATACACAGGTCCAGCGCACAACGCGTGGCATCAAGTGGAACAAAGAGCGGCGTCCAGCTGGGAACACAGTGGGTGGGATCGTCACGACAATGTGCGTGCAAGTGTGCAGATCATAGTCATGCAAGTGTCAGGGGGCCTTAAGAGTGTGGTCAGTGGGGGCCTCCTGTGCTCTTCAAGACTGCTTTAACACAACGTAGCAGAACATTTTTAAGCAGGCAGCCACTTACAACAACCATACAGACATTGAGGAGTCCACGGACACTGTGACTTCTTATATCACCGAATGCATTGATGATGTCACCCCACACAAAAAGCATCGTCATTCGGGCTGACTGGAAGCCATGGCTAACAGGGGATGTCCATCGACTGCTGAGGGCCAGAGACAGCGGCGATGAAAATTGCCTGAGAACAGTGAGAGCCAGCCTTTCCCGCAGCATCAGGAAACCAAAAGCAAAACAAGATCACACAGAGAACATAACCTTCCATTTTAAAGACGGCAGAGACGCACAGAGCCTGTGGCAGGGCATTCAGAGCATCATGGACTATAAACCTGCACCATACAGCTGCGACAGCAACACCATTGAGCACATTGTGTCCAGCTGCATCACTGTGGGATGGGGGGGGGGGGGGGGGGGTGTACATGGACTACAGCAGGAAGTGAACACATCGTGAAAGATCATTGGTGCCCCACTCCCCTCCCTGCAAGACGCATACACCACCCGCCTCACCTGCTAAGCGACCATGACTGTGAGTGATGCCAGCCACCCCACACACAGTCTGTTAGGCCTGCTGCCTGCTGGGAGACAGTTTAGGAGCCTCCATTCCCGCTCCACCAGACTCACCAACAGCTTCATCCACCACGCTGTCAGGAAGCTGACTTCCATCCCCTCTGTCCCACTCCCTCCTCTCTGCCCTGCCCCCCACCTCCCAAACACTCTGGACTCTGAACCCTTTGACCTACACAATGACTGTCTTTTTGTACTACTACAATATATCAACAGAACAGTCTGCTGGTGATACTGACTGTCTTTCGCACCATTGAATATGGCGTGGGCCGCCTCTTGGAAGTGTTATTTGTGTGTGTGTGTGTGTGTGTGTGTGTGTGTGTGTGTGTGTGTGTGTGTGTGTGTGTGTGTGTGTGTGTGTGTGTGTGTGTGTGTGTGTGTGTGTGTGTGTGTGTGTGGGAACTGATGTGTATGGGTGAAGAAAGAGTGATCATTAGAGAATAGGAGAGTTAGAGATCAAGTGGTTGTGATGAGTTGGTAGGAAAGGGTGCAGAGCGCTGTGAGTTTTTTTTTTCCCCTGTCTGCATATATAGTAATGGTAAATGCCACACTGGCAGAACCATTTAGTACATAAATACACATATATGCAATTTGTTCTTGCAAGACAGGTAGTATGTCGTGCGTGAGTGAACTTGGTGTGCATGTGTTACCCCCATTCGCCCTTCCCAATCAGCCTACAACATCCTACTCAAAGCCAACAGACAACTACTTTCAGGAAGGGCCGACCACCAAAACAACACAAAGACAGACAAGAACGAAAGACAAGTGGCGACAGCAATATCCGTGAAGTGATGAAAAGTGAGACACCAAGGAGACGGGACCCCAACAGTACAACATACCAGGACAAACAACTACACACGCACAAGCAGTGACAGCAACAGTCTGTTGTCTAGTTAGCGAGCATTCATACCCTAATCTAGGACACCAGATTGTGGTGACGGCAACAAACACCTAACCATCTACGCACATCTAGAGACCCAGATCACAGCTAAATATCCGATCATTACTGTGGCTGGTGTGTTGGGCCAAGACAAAAGTACAGAACCTTACCATATGACGTGGACCACTCTGGCATGTCAGGAGCCATACGGCTGACTGCACACAACAGACGGAAATGGGTCCAAGACACAGGGCCCCAGAAGATGCAAGGAGAATAGGGACAATAGAAGGGCATAGGGGCCAGAAGGGCCCCCACCAGAGCCACTGGGGCAGCTCGACGGACCACCAGTGGAATGTCCCAGGCGGGCCAGAATGCATCCCCAGAGCCAGATTGCGTGAAGATACAGTAAAACTCGCTTAAACTGTCATCGTATCAACCGAATATTCACACTCACTGGAGAAAAGTGAAAGTGCAAATGCTTTTGTATGGTTTTCCATGTAATAAACACCGTATATAATGGATTTTGTATCACGGTTTTTCTTTCACATTGGACAAAACGTCCTGTCCAATGGCAATGCATTTCCATTAAAAAGTCCTCGCATATACCGGACAAAGCAATCTGGACGTGCCCAGTGACAGGGGTAAGAAATGAAGTTCAGCACTGACACTTGCTGATTCGAGGAAAGTGGGTACTGTATTTCCATGATTAAAAGACCGGCCGTTTATTTTTATCAAACCGTGCTGAGAAGTGACACCTAAACCAGGCCTTTATTCAGGTTATTAACAAACTGCTGCTTGCTGCCTTCACTGTAATATGGGGTTAGGTTTCACACATATCCCTGGGTGTGACGAACCGTGCCGCTTTAAATCACAGCCCTCTGCGTGGCTGCGAACCATCCCCATAGCCTGACGTGCACCTACCTGCTAAATGATGTAGATCGCAAAGCTGTGATTTGTCACTTTTACAGTTTCACTCCTTCCTCTCTCGTCATATTTAAAAAGTTTTTGCAGTCCGCATGCTGATTGCATTCCGATCATGGATCAGATACATTTAGCAGAAAAGTTCACAAACTTCACAATGTGGAGTCTGAAAAAGATGCTCAAATGATCCGCAATTCATGCAGGGTTAGAGAAATATTTTTTGAGCCTACTAGTGAGGACTAGTAGCACCAATTTTGTTACTGGTCCTCCTGAACAAAGTTAGTGGCCCCAGGTATTTGGAAGCTCAGAGCCTCTGATGGCGAGCCAGCTAGCCTCGGCGTAGCATTAATCATCACATCACGCGCATGTGTTCAATCAGGATTTTATTTGGAAATCTATAGTTTGATAGAACAGTGTCATTTTGTGTTGAATGTATGTAAAGTAATAAACCTTTGCTTACATGATCCTCTGCTTTCATCTGAATGTACTGTGCACCTTATACTTTGGTTTGTAATATATGGCCTTGTACTCATTTTTTGCAGCCTAAACAGCTGTGTAAGCTCTATAATGGCTCTGATTTTTTTTTTTTTTTTTTTTTGGCCAACAATTATATGTTTTGCTTCTCAGACTAGTATGATCAAAATTTTATGATTGCTGAAGAAAATGATGTTAAAATTTCACATCAGTTCAGATTTTGTAGCAAAATACAACAGTTGATCTAAGTTAACTTTTTATTTGTGCCATATATGGGCATGCAGTGTTGCTATGGTAACTCGTTGAGTCTGTCTGCACCATCTCTGCTACTCTTTCTGTGCACTGCTCCTGTTAAAGATGTTCTATTTAAGCTGAAAGTAGTGTGTGGACACCGCATACTTTTACACGATTCTCCTTTGTTGACTGACCTACATTCATGAAGTCAGTGGTGTGACAGTGGCACAGCGCGGGTCATTGTAATCTGTGAACAGTGGCTCAGTTATTTAAGGGGCAAGATGAAAAAAATCGTTGGTCTTCTCGAATACTCACTAGACCGACAAAATTTTTAACTAGATATCGGTTGACTGGGGGGAAAATATCAACTAGATATAGGTCAAAAGTTACTGGTACGTATCCACAGACTAGGGATGCACCGATCCACGTTTTTTGTTTTTTTTTTTACTTCCGATCCGATCCCGATACCAGAATGTGGATATTTGCTGATACCGATACTACTCCGATACCAGAGCTCTGTTTGCTTATTATCGTTATTGTTGATTTTCTGTGAAGATATTTTGTATTCCCATTTATACAGCTTCATGATTAAGTGTTTAGAGGAGGATTTTCTTAAAAATAAGACCTAAAAGTTCAGCTACAATTTGTCTGAAGGTACAGCTAAGATGGAAGCCTAGATTAGATTTTTAGGTGAAAGAATTAAGTACTTTTATTTATAGACATTTATAGACTCATTTTTGTAGACTTAAAAGAGAAAAGACAGCTCTCTCTCTCTGTGTCTCTCGCTCCCTCTCTGTCTGTCTCTCTGTCTCTCTCCTTAGTTTCATTGGTGCTTTATTGACATGGGAAACATGTTTACATTGCTCTCTGTCTCTCTCTTGCTCCTTCCCTCTCCCTCTCTTGCTGTCTCTTTCTTGCTTGCTCGTCGTTTTACTGCTGAACCAATTTGGAACTTTTTGGAAACACGAAGTCTTTCAACTATATAATAAACTGTAAATTTCTAAATGTATCATCGGTGGCCCTCACATGACAAACTCTGGATTAATACTGAAGGATTTTGATTGAGTTTATTTATTTATTTATTTTTGCCACTCAGAGGAAAGTGAAGCTCTGTTCAGCTCTGCTCCTGACTGCTGCGCACTGCTGTTTGGTAGCATTTCACAGCCTCGGGACACTGAAGTGGCTGATTTTTTTTTTTTTTTTTTTTTCTTTTTCAGCAACAATTCAGTTCATTTTTCAGAAAATCCACAGTTGGCGGCACAGACAATTTGAACCTGAGAGCTGGGTGGAAATTTGCCGCTACGCATGGTTTAGAACACTGCGGAAGAAACAGCTCAGTTTCAGCTCAGAAACTTCCCCCTCCCCTCTTGCCTCCTCATGCTGAGCAGTAAACAGAGCAGAGCGCATGCAGCAGCAGTTGAGAGGTTTCACAGATGTAGCTTCTCTCTGGTATCCGAAAAAGCCGCAGGTTGGATCGGTATTTTCTGATACTTGAATTACGTTGGTCTCGGAAGTCGATACCGATACTGGATTGGATTGGTCGCAACCTTAGTGGATTTCTCTACCGCTGTCATGGAGGAAAGTATATATAACATTTCACTGGTTTCAAGGTTGATGCGAGCTCGTTGAGGGACATTTTAATCCAGTAAAAGCCACTGTTCCTGCAGCAAATTGCATAAACGCAAAACGTATTTCTCATATCAAACATTGAAGCAAAAGCTGCAGTCTCACACACCTCTTTGGTGCCATAAACAAAATTACGGCTCTTGTTCAGATTTCGTGATCCTGGTTTAAAAACTATGCTTTTGAAGCTGCTTTTGTGTCTGATTAGTGGGGTCAAACTCGTGAGTAAATGAGCAACTTTTGCGTAATCCATCAATATGGACATGCAGGTCGCACAAAACATGATGTGATAGAGGAAATCTGAACTCAGATTTGGATTCATACCCTAAATCAATTCTCAAAGTCCATGCAAGAAAAAAAAAAATGTTGACCAGTGTAATTATAATAACTATTTATATCAGGCTTTCCCAGGAATCAAAGCGCTAAACAAAATAAACTCCAGTAATAAAAGAAGAAATGCCAATAATAAAAGTGCACTACAGCGCTGCTCAGATATCCTGAATTAAAGATCTGATCATACAGAAAAAAGGTGTGACTTATATATCTTTTTCATCTTCAAGAGCCATTTTTTTTAACTGGTGCTACATATAGTCCAGAAAACATGGGTATAATTATGACTTGAATAGTTGTTTTGATTTGCTTTGGGGGTACACAGTTGATGGAGAAACCTTTTTCACTTGATGTGCTTTCAGTGGTGTCAAATAAAATCCCTCACAGGTCAGTTTATATGAATCACTTGCTGATTAATCTCACAGAATGCATGAATAATACTGTCCCAAGCGCTATTGCATTTGTCTGGAAGCTTTGTTTTCCTGGTTTATATAAGCCGCGGAGCAATTATAATCCAGACGGATTATGCAGATCTGTTCTTTGTGCTTAATGTTGACCTTATCTTACTCATTTCAAAATGCCATCATACAAGTACACGTCCTTTAAATCTATCTGCAGGGAAACCATGCCGAGTCAAGAAACAGGAGGGGAAATCAACTTCCAGAAATCTACTGGGTCCTTAATCTCTGACAAAGACAGAGAGCTGGAAACCCTGAGGAATGAGGTACACAAACACACGCCATGTGAACATCCAAAGTGTTGTCGTGTTCTGTGGAGGCTCTACACTTTGCGCTCCTCTGTCCCTTCAGATCGCTGTTCTGCGAGGAGAAAACGCCATGGCCAAAACCCTGCAGTCAGCAGTGGAGACTCTGGAAAAAGACAAAGCTCAGCTCCAGAGCCGTGTTCACAGTTTAGAGCAAAGGCTCACGGGAAATGAGGCTTCAGACGGAGAAGATAAAGATGTTCCGTCCTCAGGTGAGGCGAAAAGCTGCTATTTCTCACAGACTGTAGCACCTCAGGGTGCTCGAAGCATTCCAGTGAAAGTGTGTGTCAAGCTGTTTCTGATTTTGTGTGACGTTTTTGCAGGCGATGCAGCTGTGGAGCAGCTGAGGGAAGAGAAGGAGTTCGCTGAGGGGCAGGTGAGGCTCATCGTGAGATTTCTGCTTTGACGAAATTTGATCGTGCTCAAGGTTCTGTCATTAGTGTCGTGGAAACCTCACATGACTGTGATTTGTGTGTCTGTCAGATCAACTTCCTCAACAGTGTGATTGTGGATCTGCAGCGGAAAAACGAGGAGCTGAAGATCAAGCTGAAGAAGCTCGTCCTGAGTGAATTCAATGGCAACGACGGCACTGATGGGTAAGACAGAAACGTCTTTTTGAAGCAGTCTTGTGATTTGTTGCTTCACAATTCAAGGCTCTACTTTCAAATTAGTATGTGACAGGTTTTAGATCAGTAACAGCTCTGACATCAGTAGTCCTTCCTATACTGTAACTACGGACTGATTACAACTTTAAATGAAAGATTAACATGAAGGACCCTGTCTTAGAGGTAGATACGAAAGTGAGATGTGTAGTGGCTGCAAATCCATTTGGTGTGTGTGCAAAAACACACCTATATAAGCGCTTAGAAATACAGGTGCAAAGCCAAGTTCTGGGTGCTAAGGTTTTGGATTTATTGTGTTTGTTAGGCATAGGTGTCATTCAAATACAAAATCCAATCAGAGTGGCACATGTCCTTCTCTTTAAACTCTTATACCCTAGAGTACCCAAATTTGGGGACTTGCACTGTTTTGGAACATTTGAACACTCATAACTAACCAACGCTGACACCAACATACACTTAATTATACATCAAAATGTCAAGCGAAGTCTCCTCTACAAAAGTATCCACTTCAGTCACATATCAACTAACCACAACTGAAACGCCAAACAAATAAAAACATAAATCGGAATTCATTTTGGGGGGAAAAAAAACCTCATTTACTAATACCAAGTATTATTTACTTTCAATTTTTTTTTGCATCCACAGCATCCCCTAGGACCTGTCTTTTAGCTGATCCAAACTTTTGCATTTTTGACCTTGTACAAGCTGAGAAATAAATCATAATGTATGGGTATATGATTTTAGTGAAATAGGCTCTTGGGCTTAAGTGTTTAAACCTGAGTGCACCAGTTGACTTGTGCTGTGATATTAAAAAGTGGATACAAAAGGATTTCTGTGAGTTATCAGTGCCACCAAAGCTCCCTGAGGTGAAACAGCAAAGTGATGTTATGTATTTTCCATGGCTGTTTACACTTGTTTAATTTAATGTTTGTCTTCAACAATTTTGTCTTCTATGTTGTGGTTTTGCAGTGGCACCTGTGGCAGGGAAAACAGCATCACTTCACTTTGCAATCTCACATCACAGACACGTGCAAGATCAGTGACGTGCAACATCTGCATTATTAATATTGTCATATTAAAACTCCAATTCAGAAATAAGTCTGGACAATATGGCAAATGCTAATTTAAAAAAAATCAGTGATTCTTTCATTTACTTTGACTTCTGTTTGATTGCAGACAGCATGAACGCACAATATTTCATGTTTTAAGTTTGTGTTTGATTTTAGTCTTGTTTATTCACTCTCTCAAGGGACATATTTCATATTTGAGACGCACTTGATTCTCAGTGGATGTTCTTTAACAGGCATACATCGTCTTGTGTGAAGCCTTTGTCAGGTTGTCTTTGGACTCTGATAAACATGTAGGTGTTGTCCAGCTTTCAAGTATTCATAAATCTGAGGTTAAGAGAAACATTTGACTTTCTCGACTTCTCTCAAACAGCCATTGTTCCTCATTTCTGTCACCTAGTTTCGATGAAGGTCTGTCAAAGCGGGAAAAGAAGCCGCCCCCACGTCTCTTCTGCGATATCTGTGACTGCTTTGACCTGCACGACACAGAGGACTGTCCCACTCAGGCCCAGAGTCCCGACTCTGTCCCTCACTCAACCTATCACGGTAATCCGGCTGACGAGAGGCCCTACTGTGACATCTGCGAGGCCTTCGGACACGCCACAGAGTCCTGCAATGATGATCAGACCTTCTAGAAGATCCAAGTCCAAGACCCTGCTTCCACTCGAAAGAGCAACTTTCAGGTTAAAGTGTTATTGTCTGAATTCATTCTTCTGGGCTGTGGAACTGATTTTGTGAAAACCAAACCTTTGTTTTATGAAGAATACATGCAGAAATTCACAGAAATAATTGGCAGTTTTGAGCCATGTGAGGATTTTAATGTTTTTTTTTTTATGTTGTGCCTGATGACATCACATAAGGGAGTCTGAGCTGCCATTAGAAAGTTCTGTCTTTTTGAGTTTATTTATGTTTGTCAGGTTTGTTCTGCATTTTATCAATTCTTTGTCTCAGTCTCCATGTGCCTGTGTTTATCTTTCAGTTTGACTCTCTCATCTTTCCATTAAACAGCACGTGTGTGGACAGCAGCCACCAGCGCAGCGCACGTCTGGTGTGATGTTTGCATTGCTTTTCAGGCTTAATCATACACGGATACATTCAGACACATGGTGTGAGCAGGTCGGGTGCCATTCTGGTATGTGAAAGTAGAGCGAAACAGAGCGAGAGATTAAGGATGAGGCCCCAGTTTTGTTTTTTTGTTTGTTCCCCCCAAACATGCTGCTGTATGCTTGCTCATACTTTGTACTCCTTTTGGGAATAGGATAGGAAATGAAGATCGCCACACAGACACACACATCTGATCTAGTCACTTGCTATATAGAGAGAGAATCCATTTAACTCTAGTTACTGTCGTCGATGCTGTGACTTATAAGTTGCACAAACAGTTCATGAGAAGGTTTTGGACATGTCCTACAAACCCGGTGAGGTCACACTGTGGACACCTTCTCTGATCCTGTATAGTTTTTTTTAACACAGAAGCACACGTGCCTCCCTGTGGCCCATAACACACACGCCTCCTAACTGCACAAACATGAGGCTGTTGCACTTTGCTTTGTTATTGGCGTGTTTTTATTATTTTGGCGTGAGAGTGACTTTTATGTACTGATCTGGATTTCAGTGTATTTGTATCCTTGAAAATTTTTGAAATTCTAACATTTGTTGTTACTTGGTTCCATTTGTGAGTACTTCAGAGCGTGTGTGTGGTTACAGTCCCCAGGATTAGTATGTAAAGGCCCAGTCACACGGCACTTAACGAAGGGCAACGAAGCCCAAATGAAACAAGAAATCTGGACTTTCGTTGACTTTTGTTGGCATTGTTTAACCTTCACACAGCCTTGTTCCTGCAGCTTGCTCTTCGTCAGGATTTTTAAACTGTCAAAAAATTTGAAGGAATGCTGCCAAAAACCTAAATTCATCCATATTTTGTTTTGCTGTAGTTCTTGATGGTTTCTTGTCTTAGCTTAGTTTTTGTAATGTTAGCGTTTAGTTTGACTTTGTTCGACCAGCTGAATGTTTTCACACAGTGCAGAAGCTGGTTTGTGAGTGCTGCTGCTGCCGCTGTGTTCATGTACCATCGGAAATTACATGGCAAACTCAGCCTGTTTGCTTGGATTTTTTTTTTTTATCTTGGTGGTGGGGGGGCTGCTTCACTGGGCTCAGGCACCTTATATAGGCCAGAATTAATCTTTTGTGTGGATACAATGAATTATTTTACCAAACATAAAATGAAAACCACGCTCCTGCCACAAGCACCTGCTGAATTTGAAACAACAAAAAAGTCGTATAATTTCCGACGGTACTTGAACCACAGCGGCAGTAGCAGTGATCGCCTCCTGCATACGCTTATTATATTTTTAATAAATATATTAATATGAGTGTAGGATTGACAATCCAGCCCTTCTGTACATGTGGCAACAGGTAGATAATTCAGATGATTATATAAAGAGCTGTTCTGGAAGGCAGAATTCACGTTCTGGATCAGCTGCACCTGGTGGAAATAACCGCACATGGGGAGTCAGTGCACGGCGTTCACACGTACTGAACGCCGCGCACTGAATACATGCGCGGCGTTCAGTACGTGTGAACGCCGCGCATGTATTCCCCCTTTTGACAGTTTTCTGTTAAAAATCGATATACAGGGTGAACACAAAAACACTCCTTGGTTTCAAATATTTATCATATCAAAATTCACATGAATAATTTTACAATTTTGGTATCTATAGTTGCAGAAACTCAAGGTTTTTTCTCTTGTGCAGATTCTTCTTCAAAATTGTAAAATTATTCATGTAACGTTTGATATTATAAATATTTGAAACCAAGGAGTGTTTTTGTGTTCACCCTGTATATGGCTTAGTAACGTGATACAGCAGCCACCACGGCACATCAGCGTTTTTTTGTTTTTAATTGGAGCAAGATGGAGCGTGCAGTGTGTCGTCAGTCTGAACCAGACAGTGAGGATTCTGATGATGGAGATGCTCTATTCTCTTTTGTTCTGGACAAGGAACCAGAGCAGGTGGATCCACCGATGTGCACACAGATCTCCACAGTGGGTCTGATCATGCGCTTCTGTTTGCAGTTTCTCCAGGACTCAGACGCTATAGAGCTCCGTCCCTGCCCCAAGTCCTGGAAACCATAGCAGGATGCACACACACACTGCTCCAGCAGTGGCTCCAGGTGCGTTTCTTTTAAAGCTTCGAGATCAACGCTAGCTTCTTTTCATTTTGTTCCTCTTTCGTTCCTTTTGCGCTCTTGATTCGCAGGCTGTTAAGGTGATAAAGCTCGTTTGTCCACCTTTTCTCAATGATTTGTGACTTTTTTACTTTTTTACCTTCATTGAGGAATCATCCTATACCGTGTGACTGGGCCATAAGCAGTAACGATGTGTTTAACCCGTGTTGTGTAAATGTGCTGAAAGCCGTCCAAACTCGCTGCCT
Organism: Thalassophryne amazonica; assembly: GCF_902500255.1. NCBI lineage: Eukaryota > Metazoa > Chordata > Actinopteri > Batrachoidiformes > Batrachoididae > Thalassophryne > Thalassophryne amazonica. Next base: position 58,738,711 of record NC_047119.1, on the reverse strand, counting down.
TCCATACTACGCCTACTGTGGTAATGTAAAAAACAAAATTTGGATAAAGTTTGGATAATGTTTGGATTTGGATCATGTTTCCACATGTGGCTGGAAATTGCAGCTGTTTCTCTGAATTTCTGTCTTTAATATTGCCTGCGATTTTTGTTTGTTTTTGTTTGCATTATTTTCATAGTCCAGAAGTATGATATATATATATATTTTTTTTAACTACCTGTAAGTTCTGTGTAAACACTTTTGCACCTTTTACTGTCATTTCCTACAAAATTATATTTCCTAAAGTTTGTCCCACTTTGGTCCCTGAAGATTTTCCATAGGTATTTTTATACTCTATTTATGCATATCTCTGTTGTCTTCTACCGATTCCTGCTTGTTTCTGAAGATTAGCTGTTCTGACTGTAACGTAGAATCTAAATTGTCCACATGAGCTGCTTTGGTGCAATATTAATGTTTCTAAGAGAACGAATCTATCGTCTGCACTTGTTTTTATGGTGTTCTGTTGTAGTTTTTAAGATGAGTGTTGCTGATGGACTACAGCCACTGTTTCAGAACTTTATGTAGGTATATAACCCAAATTCCATTGAAGTTAGGACATTGTGTAAAATGTAAATAAAAACAGAATACAAGGATTTGCAAATCGTTTTCAGCCTATATTCAATTGAATACACCACAAAGACAAGATATTTAGTGTTCAAACTGATAAACTTTATTGTTTTGTGGAAATATTTGTTATTTTGAAATGGATGCCTACAACATGTTTCAAAAAAGCTGCGACAGTGGTATGTTTACCACTGTGTTACATCACCTTCCCTTCTAACAACACTCAATAAGCATTTGGGAACTGAGGATACTCATGATTGGGCATAAAAGGAGCATCCCCAAAAGTCTCAGCCGTTCACAAGCAAAGATGGGGTGAGGCTCAGGAACACTTCAGAAAACCATTGACAGTTAACACAGTTCGTCGCTACATCTACAAGTGCAAGTTAAAACTCTACCGTGCAAAGCGAAAGCCAAACATCAACAACATCCAGAAACGCCGCCTTCTCTGGGCCCATGCTCATTTGAAATGGACAGACGCAAAGTGGAAAAGTGTGCTGTGGTCTGATGAGTCCACATTTCAAATTGTTTTTGGAAATCATGGACGCCGTGTCCTCCAGACAAAAGAGGGAAAAGACCATCCAGATTGTTATCAGTGCAAAGTTCAAAAGCCAGTATCTGTGATGGTATGGGGGTGTTAGTGCCTATGGCATGGGCAACTTACACATCTGTGATGGCACCAACAATTCTGAAAGGTACATCCAGATTTTGGAGCAACACATGCTGCCATCCAAGTAACGTCTTCTTCAGGGATGCCTCTGCTTATTTCAGCAGGACAATGCCAAGCCACATTCTGCACGTGTCGTGTTACAGCAGCGTGGCTTTGTAGTAAAAGAGTGCGGGTACTAGACTGGCCTGCCTGCAGTCCAGACCTGTCGCCCATTGAAAATGTGTGGCGCTTTATGAAGCGCAAAATACAACGGAGACCCCGGACTGTTGAACAAATGGAAGTCGTACATCAAGCAAGAATGGGAAAGAATTCCACCTACAAAGCTTCAACAATTAGTGTCCTCGGTTCCCAAATGCTTATTGAGTGTTGTTAGAAGGAAAGGTGATGTAACACAGTGGTAAACATACCACTGTCCCAGCTTTTTTGAAACGTGTTGCAGGCATCCATTTCAAAATGAGCACAAAAACAATAAAGTTTATCAGTTTGAACATTAAATATCATCTTTGTGGTGTATTCAGTTGAATATAGGTTGAAGAGGATTTGCAAATCGTTGTATTGTTTTTATTTACATTTTACACAACGTCCCAACTTCATTAGAATTTGGGTTGTACCTATGTACATGTATAAGCACAGCTAAACGTAAAGGGAAAAGAGTTTTGTTGATTCCTTCGCTTTGTCCTGTATCGCATTCTGTAGAGCCAGTCAGGACGCTGCCACGATAAACGCTCTGCATAGAATATTTTTATTGAATAACTTTTACAAAGGCCTTTTTGCAGTGTATTAATTTAACAGAAGAAAACTAAAATGTAATTAGTTATTTATAGCTGTAAAACAAAATAAAAATGTAACTGATATTTCTTCCATATGTGACACAACAGGCTCATAACAAAGAATACTGCCACTGTAACGCTGCAGTCACATTACCACTGAAGTGACCAAAATTTCACATTAATGTTTGGAAGTGACGTGCATCTGACTGCTCAGACCGCCGAAAGATACAAAGTCAAGATTTGAACCGGGCCTAGAACTGTGTATGCCTTTAAACCACAAAGACAACAGTCACTATTGTAACGATTGGAAATGGGCACAAATACACAACAGACCACCGTTGTAATATTACAATAGCACAGTTACAGAGTCACATACGCAGTAGGGTGGTTCTTATTTTGCAGAGTTTTGAAATTTAATACTCTGATCCCCTGAACATAGCAGAAAATAGCAAAATTTCAATGCTTTTGAGCTACCTGAAAATTAATTTATACAAACAACAAATTCAACCAGTAGTGTTGTACTTATTATAATAGTCAACAAAAATGCGCAACCAACTCTACCACTATTGTTTTTAATTATTACAATAATGGGCATAAATACGCAACAAACTCAACCAGTAGTGTTGTAATTATTACAATAGGGGTATAAATGTGCAACAAACTCTACCACTGTTGTGATAATTATAACAATCATGGGCATAAATACGCACCAATCTTAATTACTACTGTAGTAATTATTACAGTTGCTGGCATAAATACACAACAAACTGTACCACTATTGTAGTAATTATTACAATAGCGGGCATAAATAAGCAACAAATTCTACTTTTATAGTAAGCAGACATAAATACACGACAAACTGAACAACTCAACCACTGTTGTAGTAATTACAATAGCAAGCATTAATACTCAACAAACTCAACAAACCACTGTTGTAATTATTTTAATGGGGGCATGATATGCACAAACTCTACCACTGTTGTAATTATTATAATAGTGGACATAAATACGCAACAAACTACCACCATTGTAGTAATTATTACAATAGTGGGCTTCTAAACAGCAAACTCTACAACTACTGTAATAAATGTTAGTGATGTCACTAATTCCCATTTTGATAGAGTTTTTCATGCAGTTTCACCCATTATTGTAATGATATTTTGTGACAGTACAATTATTACAATAGTGGTTGAGTTTGTTGTGCATTTGCACCCAGTATTGCAATAATTCTAGTAGTTTATCACAACAGTTACAACACAACAGTCATATCAGATTCAAACCACATAGACAGATGATCGAAGTCCAACAAAAGGTTCTGCGTATTCATGTTAAAGGATCAGATCCGTTACAAGCAGGCAAAACGTCACTTCAGACCATAACGTGAACACGGTGCAAGATTCTCAACCAGTGTTGTAGCTGAAGTTGTAGCCAGTTATTTATTGTGTCTGGTTGGTCGAGACTTGTCACCAACCAGTTATGTTCCTACAGAGAAATAAGCTAGCACTGATTTGGGCAAGTACTTTGTAGCGGAGTCGGGTTTTTAACGACTTTCTGCCACAGTTCACCCAAATTACACTAAAGAGGCCTCTGTTAAACTATTTTTTGCACTATCCACTTTAAAGGTCCAGCTTTTACAAAACACGTGACGCTTTCTTATTTAAGTTTTTGTTTGTTGGTACATACTGCAATCTTAAAAGTACATGTACGTTTCCTAAGCACAATTGAGACATGTGACTCACACTCATCTTTGTAAATGGTGAAAGGAGTCCTGATAAACATGTAAACAATGCTATGGAACTAAAGATATTTTATGTGTACATTTTATTTTTCTGCCGTTACTAAGTTTGTCATTAAGGTTTGTACTTCAGGGGAAAGTCTGTATCAATACGTACTATAAATATTGTGTACTTTACAAAGTGACGTGTCTGAGCTGTGGAAGTGTTTTCTATGTAACAATTTTAGGCACCATCTGTAGACATTTGCTAACAATTTAACAACTAATTTTGCAAATGTTGACACGTCGTTGCTGTTTACTTTGTACCATGTGCTCCTGAATCGTCCAATAGAAACGCTGGAAGAAAAAAAAATGTTCAGACGTTCCTCTTTTTCTGTGATGCCAACAAAGAGAAAACAAACACAAAGTTTTGTGATTTTTATTAAGAAAACAAAGCCATCGGACATGATAAAAACCAAGCACTACTGATGGAATAAATAAGTCAAACCAAACCATAAATCTGTACAAGATCTAAAGTCAAACAAAATGGTCCCCCTACCCCATCACCACCACCCCAAAAAAAACAACAAAAAACATACAAGATCTTATATCTCAGTTTTTTTGTTTTAAGCAAACTATAAGTAATGGCCTCAACAAGTGAACGCTACAACATACGTGATTTTTTTTTTCTTCATTTTTTTTTACTGAGTGTATATAATGCAGTTTATAACGGTTAATGTCAATACATAGCATTTTAAGTTCCAGCGCTGCTGGACTGGGAATGAGGTATATGCTAATCCATCCTCAAAACGGAGACGTTTGTCACTTAAAAACAAACAACAACAAAAAAAACTTTTCTCTCCATCCATGTGAAAGATGATTTGCTGAAATCTGATCAAGTAATCAAAGTACTTCTGTAGCTCCTCAGAGGCATTCCTCTGCAGTGATTCGATTGATTTCAATCCAAGTTTGCGTTGATGCAGTTGGAGGCTTCAATGTGAGAGGTTGTGCGTTTGAGGTCCCAGGTCTGAATCCTAACTTAAAGTTCAAGTAAACTGCACATTGATGACAAATTTGCACACAACCAGATGAGTTCGCTGCCCCATGTACAGATTCAGCCCAAAGGCAGCGTGTTGAAGGAGCGAAATGAATGTTGGAGCGATAAACCAACCCTTCTGTCGTCAGCTACGATGTTTTGTAGGTGGTAGATAAGTAGTGATACACAGAACATTTATAGGAATGAGAGTAATGGCGGGGACCATATGTGACACCAGTGCCACCGCTGGTCTGCTTCTGCTTTAAAGGTGTGCAAAAATCAGTTTGAGACACTTTTACACATTGAGGATCAAGTCCTACAATCCTGTGAATGTGTGTATGGAAACAATTCAGTCCTGTATCTGGTCAAGCTAGACTTGTGTCACAGAAATCAACATCTAGATTGCCATCTGTTCCATGACGGTCAGATGCAAGCAAGGTGATCAACAGCTCCTTTCCATTTAAAGCGACAGACACGCAAACAGGTCGTTGCGTTGACACTTTGGAAACTGGGTTCTTGTGCAATGAATTACTGGTGTTTCTAGCATACTTTGGCTAAAAACTTTAACTGTTCTGATGACACCTGGTGACCAGTATTAGCTTGGTGATAAGGTACCTCCTGAAGCAAAAATGGATCTGTTTAGAAGATTTAAACGTTAGAAATCCCAGAAGGTGAACAATATTACCCCTGGCTAATATTTCACTTCTAGTCCATAACTGCTGCTCCTACAATCCAACACTTGTAGCTGTATATAAATATTGGATATAATCATTGGTGATAAGGCAGAAATCATTTGATGAAGAATGGCACCAAAGCTGGAATTCAAAAACCATTTGACCAAAAATGGGATTTTACAGTATCAACTCAAGGCACGCCTTCGGAACCGATGCCTGTTGTCACTACTTATCCAAGAGTTCAACTTGACCGGTACAGTCGGCTTTTCCCTACACCACCTACAGCCAACTCATGGAAAACGAGTAAGGGAAGGATTCTTCATGGATAGAGAAAAAAGATCTCCACTACAGCAGCAAATCCATCTGTGATCAATTGTGACAGACCATAACAGTGCATTGACCCTCCTGAGGAAAAAAAACAAAAAAAACTACACTTTTCCTAAACAAACAGACAATGTTAGTCTAACAGGAGGCAAAGTCTGAGAACTGAAGTGATGCCGTGTTTGGCTGAGCTTTGCCACGGCTGCTGACCTGAGGCCAGGTTAGCCTCCATGGATCCTGAGCTAAACCGTTAGCAGTAAAACAGCCTCAGATCAACATCCCGGCGCAACCTCGGCCTATTCCCACTCATCAGCATCAAGTCCCCGGGTTACTCTTCTCGTCACAGATGCAGGTCAGTGTATCGCTTCTGGACTGGCCTGGGATAGCAGCGCTGCCCCCCTCTGGTCAGAGAGGAGATTACAGCCTGGGTTCAGAGCTTCTCTTGGCATTAGTGAAAAGCGTGGAGAACTGTAAGGAAGCACGGAGGGGACCAGTAAATAGAGGTAATACCCATTGTCCCTCTGTGACAGAGGAGCATTAGGATGAAGGTGGCAAATCAGGGGGGAATGGGTGCCAGGGAGTCGGGGGGGGTTAGGGTCCATTTACCCTTTGGTGTGGCCACATTTAGGTCAAAGGGGTGAGGACCAAAAGACGAGGTGCATCCATTATCCCAAAATTAGCAAAGGGTTAATGGAGGGATGTGCAGAAGGAGGAAGGGAGGGGGCGAAGGAGAGAAATTACTCCAGCCTGAACATTTAACTCTCCTCAAAGTCCTGAGATGAGGACTCCAGTTTGCTTTTCTTGCAAGGTGGGGTCTCCTCTTCTAGATCCTGAAAGAGAAAACACAGAGAAACTGGGTTTAGGATCTGTGGGTTTACAGTACGTTTAAATTTAGTGACAGCGGTATGACCGAGCCAGAGTCCCGCGAGCAGCAGCTCCTCTCTACTGTGGGTTTGATCGGGTCAAGCTGAGTTTTTGTCTTTCTGTGCAGTAGTATTTCATTTGTGTGACATTTGAGTTTTTTCCATTTATGTTACCAGCAGCAGGTTAGCAATAATATGCAGGTACCTTGGTGGCATTGATGGTGCAACAGTCACTAAGGCAATACGCTGGTCATAGGTTTTAGTACCTGTACACAAACAACCATTACGAAAACCACCACCCAGTCCACAAAAAAATCCATGAACAAGAGCAATCACAGATTTTTGACATCCACCAATCTGAATCCAGATCACCTCCAAAATTCAGTCGAGTCTTCCGTGCCTTAATGTCTATCTGGTGCAAATTTGGTGATTTTACCACGTTAATTGGATCCTTCAGCATGTCACTCAAGATGTTCGTATCTGTACCTGAGTGGCTTTGCTGACTGAAGAGTCCTTGTCCCCTGAAGACGGGCCGTCTCTCTTTGCACTTTGTGCTCTTTCCGAGGTTTCTGAGGAAGCGATGCTTTTACCTGAGGATTTTAACGTACGTCGTGAGAAAAGAGACGGGTTCCAGTTGTAAACAGAGAAGAATAATGACTCCACCAAGTCTACAGTACAGGAAATGTGCCTGAAAACAAAACTGACATCTTAAAATGCATATATTTGTGAAGAAATATAAATAAAGTAAATGTGAGCCGTTTTAAAAATTACACAAAATTCTTGATTACCTAAAATCTTTGCTGAGTGTGTAAAACAAAACAACAACAAAAAAAATGCTTTAGTGCTTATTCGATGGTGGCAGTTTTTGGTTTTTGACAGTGCCCCTGTGTGGTTGTGCAGAGTTACTACATATTTTTAAAATTTGAAGTGGATGAAAACTAAGAATTATTGCAATTACTGAGCCACAGTAAATGCAACAGACGTTATTTATTTTGAACAACACGCGGAGAAAACCAATCACAAAAAGAACAGAAATACATGAATAAATAATCAGTTTAGAACAAACGAACAAAGCTAAAAGCTGAACTTTTGGGAGAAGAGCATTACAACATTTATTAGGAAAACTAGATTCATGTTGAGGGAGCCTGAAATTTAATGTTTCAATTTCACATATCTCTACATACATTTTGTCTAATTAACTTTGATAGAAAATCAATAATACTGTCAAATCACTGTTGATGACAAAAATGCAAACATGACTACGAAAGAAGAGTTTACTCTCATAATGCTAATAAATGGTAAATGTACTTAATTTATATAGCGTTTTTCCATCTGTATCAGATGCTCAAAGTGCTGTACAAATAATGCCTCACATTCACCCCGATGTCAGGGTGCTGCCATACAAGGCGCTCACTACACACTGTGAGCAACTAATGGAGCTTAAGTGAATTTCTGAATACCGGACGACAATCTGAAGTTTTCAGCCCTGTTTGTTTATCTCGAAAAGATACATGGATTTCAATTTAGTGGAAAGATCTGTCTTGGATCAAGAAAAAAAAAGATTAAATTCTGAACCAAATGCAGATACAGAATAATTTTTAATTACCAGTAATATTTTCATAATATTTGTATTCTGTTTTATTTGTACAGAGATGAAACAGCACCCCCTGTCTGCACTTCAACAAAATTAAGAACACAGAGAGGTACTGGACCTTTGCTGGGAATGGTGACCTCTAGTTACAGATATCTTAACGACTCGTCACTATAATTACAAGTAGCCAAAGCACATTTTAGGTCAGGTCGAGGAGGACACCCTGGTGCTGTTCTGGGTCCTGGACGACGACCACTAACAGCAGACGATACATCCATCCGCACCTTTAGGAAGTAACCATTTATCTGTTACAGCCAGGTGGAATGTGGGCATGTGCTTGGGCTTCTCCAGCCATTCGGCTCCTCAACACTGAGGCAGCTACATGCTGGACAAACTGAAAGAAATGCGCCACGTGGCCAAAGTTTCTGATGTTCCATCACAATGTAAGTGATAAGTCCCTTCAGCTACTCCCTGTGTTTTCACTCAGGGTCACTACAGCAGTTGATTTGGCACAAGCTTTATGCCGGAGGCCCTTCCTGACATTACTCCATATTATGTGGTGAATGGGCAGGGATGGGTTTTGAACTGGGAGCCATCTACACTGAAAACAAGCACACTTAGTTTGGCACCAGCCAAACCACAATGTCAGTGATACTAATAAAAAAAGCACAAAAAAAAGTCAGGAATCTATATTGTGACACCTGCATGTCGTGTTCATCTTTATAAGATTAATCATTAACCAGGTTTGGTTTTGATTCAGTGCTCACAAGTAACCACACAAACCAACAGATGTGGGTCAAAGAATTCCTTGGTGACGGTAATTTTCAACAGTCAAGGAAAACTTACATATGTCACTAGGTGGGGTTCCACTGCCCTTCAAACGGAGCAATCTCAAGTAGCAAACTGAAAATAAGCTTAATGGAAACAGGTTTATACTGACAAAATAAATGTGTCAGCTGTACAATGTTAGTTTCCTTGTGTGATGCTAAGAGCAGTGCAGCGGACAGCGACCAGCACTCTGGCACAGTTAGTTCAAACTCGGACTGGTGCGCGTCTGACCTCTCTTGCTGTCAGGGCTCTGGTCAGTCTTGGAGTCACCGTTCTCTCGGTGAGATGTGCTGGAGGGCTCGGGGGCGGGGCTCGTGCTACAGCTGTTCTCCTGTTTCACGGGGGAGGAGTCAGCGATGGAGCTCTGGTTACTGTTGTCGTCTAACAAAGACAGAAAGGAAGCGTTAATTCCACATTTCATCATGAGTTATTCATTCATTCATTCATTCTCTATACTTGCTTATTCCAGTTAAGGGTGACAGGGGAAAGGAAGAAAACTGGAACTTTTTGAATAGACACTGCCATCTAGTGGACTTAGAAAAACACCAAATACTCCATGAAGCCTCGCCTCGCGCCCTAATGCATCTCCAGTGCATTTTTTTAAATGGAGGAAAGAAACCAAAGTATACACAGAGAAAACACACAAACTTCACAAAGAAACTGTACACTGGTGGATTTGAACCAAACACCCTCTCGCTGTGAGGTAGGAGTACCTTATTCCAAAATGGACTAAATTCATTTTTTCCCCACAAAATTCTACTCACATCTAGGGCTGAAACAATTAGTCAAGTAACTCGAATAATTTGATCACAAAAATGTTCAAGGCAAATTCTGTGCCTCGAAGCGCCATTTAATGCTGTAGTACATATGCCAGGCCTGTGTGTGGCGCTGTAATGTCCCCAGAAAAAAAAGACGACTAGAGCATGTGCATAAGCCGTGTAACAGCTAATCAATGTAGCACCAAAAACTACAGCTTTCCACGCGACACACAGAGTAAAATAATGCCTTTTAAAAGTAAGACCCACTGATCATCTGAAATAGCTTACTGCACATTTAAAGCAAAGCAGTGCGTTTGTGTTTTTGTTTTTTTAAACACACCAATCCAACTACCTGCTGTCTCTCCAGAGATGATCAATCAGATTCAGGTTGGCTGGGCCAACCAACTCTGGCTGGGCCACTCAAGGACATTCACAGAGTTGTCCTGAAGCCACTCCTTTGATATCTTGGCTGTGTGCTGTCCTGCTGAAAGGTGAACTGTTGCCTCAGTCTGAGGTCAAGAGCACTCTGGAGCAGGTTTTCATTCAGGATGTCCCTGTACATTGCTGCATTCATCTTTCCCTCAATCCTGACTAGTCTCCCAGTTCCTGCCGCTGAAAAACATCCCCACAGCATGATGCTACCACCACCATACTTCACCATAGGGATGGTGCCTGGTTTCCTCCAACATGACGCCTGGCATTCACACCAGAGTTCAATCTTTGTCTTATTAGACCAGAGATTTTTGTTTCTCATGGTCTTCAGGTGCCTTTTGGCAAACTCCAGGCAGGCTGTCATATGCGTTTTACTAAGGAGTGGCTTCTCTACCATACAAGCCTGATTGGTGGATTGCTTCAGAGATGGTTGTCCTTCTGGAAGGTTCTCCTCTCTCCACAGAAGAATGCTGGCGTTTTGACAGAGTGACTATCAGGTTCTTGGTCACCTCTCTGACTAAGGCCCTTCTTCCCCAATCACTCAGTTTAGCTGGGCAGCCAGCTCCTGGAAGAGTCCTGATGGATCTGAACTTCTCCCATTTACAGATGATGGAGGCCACTGTGCTCATTGGGACCTTCAAAGCAGCAGAAATGTTTCTGTACCCTTCCCCAGATTTGTGCATTGAAACAATCCCGTCTCAAAGGTCTACAGACAATTTCTGACATACACTGTCAACTGTGGGACCTTATATGTAGACAGGTGTGTGCCTTTCCAAATTATGTCCAATAATAATTCCAGGTGCACGCCAATTAAGATGTAGAAACATCAAGTGGAAACAGGATGCAGCAGAGCTCAATTTTGAGCTTCATGGCAAAGGCAGTGAATACGTATGTATATGTGACTTTTTAGTTTTTTTGTTTTGTTTTTTTAAATAAATTTGCAAAAATCTTTTTAAAAAAGCAACCTTTTTCACATTGTCATTAGGGGGTATTGTGTATAGAATTTTGAGGGGGAAAAATGAATACCCATTTTGGAATAAGGCTGTATCAACAAAATATGGAAAAGCGAAGCGCTGTGAATACTTTCTGGTTGCATGTTACATACACACATCAAATCAAGCCATGGACCATAGAGGTCAAAAACTAAAAAACCAATCATCAAATATAAAAAAGAACAAGTCAAGTCTGAGAGCACGCACTGGTGCTTTGCTTTGCTGCATCCAAGGCACCATGGAACTGCAAGGTACCTGGGTGCCAACCACCCAGGCAGACAATGGTCCATTCCCACGTCTCTAAAATAACGATCTATCTAATGCAGCCAGGTGAAACATGGACATCCCCTTGGCCTTGTCCAATTACCGAGGTCTTCAACACTCAGGCGCTTACATGCTGGATTATGCACAGAGAAATTGGCCACATGACCTGAGGTCACCTGAAGAAGGGGACAGTGTCCCAAAAGCTTGCAAAGTGAAAATAAACTCTGTCCTAATAGTCAATGCTTTGGTAAGAAATGTCCACAAGTGTCCATCCAAACATAATCTGAAAAATGCAGTCCGTGGCAGATTCTGAAAATTAACCAAATATCAAATTATATTTGCAACATAATTTTCTGTATCACTGAAAAAAAAAAAATTAAGATGGGAGTTCTGTGACATTAATTTATTAGTCTAATAAGCATAATTTTCAATGCGGTACACCACATTTGCATGCTTTGTTTTGTAAAAGATGAAAAAAAATGGTTTGTTCGACATGCTCTTGACTCATAATCTGCTCACGTCTGTAATTACAGGTTTTTACATCCTGATGTCAAAGAAGGAAAAAACAAACAAACAAAGCCTGCAATTTTATCAGCATAAATAATGTAATTACAGGACCTGCTGTAGGCAGTGAATGGGAAGAATAATCAGTGCCATTAATGCCATCTCAGACATGGGATGGACTCTCTGGCTGAAATAAAGTAATGGTTTGACATGTAAATGTTTTTTAGAAAGCCAAAACCTTGCCAAAGTAAGACTGTCGCTCTCTGTCACAGGATACGGTTCAGGCTTATTCTCCTTCACAGAAACGAAGGACTGCTACCTGCCATAAATGGTGTTACAGTACCCTCCTCTGGGGACAGGAGTGGGGTGTTTAAGGTCTCTCCTATCAGTATGGCACCCCGCCCTCTCCCCTTCAGGGTGCCCACAGGGAGCTTTGTGATTTCTGCATATTTCTCCCTTGTGGGACTAAAGGGTGTTTTCACACATGAAAGTCCAGAAAAAGATGTGAACCAAGGTTGATGTTTGGATATGTTTGGTTTGGTTTCATAGTGCAACGTTGCTGTCAGACTAAAGAACATTTTATGAAAATTCAGTAAGGTATATCTTCTATTATACATTCCAAATCTAAGGTGGAACTCTACTAGTGTATACTAAGGTACATCTAAAAAAAAAAAGAAAATGTAGAGCCACTTAGGTGCCTGGTCTTGAGAACCAGGGATGGTAGGTTGAAAAGCTTTTTTATCCCATGGGAACTCTCCCTAATCCACCTAAGCAGCTCAATAATATGGACAGCATGTATATAATGACATTCACACAATCAGGGCAGTAAACAACATATACAAGAAATACGAGGTCTGTTAGAAAAGTATCCAACCTTTTTATTTTTTTCGAAAACCTGATGGATTTGAATCATGTGTGCTTGCATGAGCCAACCTTGAACCTTTGTGCGCATGCATGATTTTTTTCATGCCTGTCCGTTGCGTCATTTGCTTGTAAGCAGCCTTTGTGTGAGGATGGGTGGAGTCTCTCGTCGTTTTTTCTTTGCAATGAAATGGCGGAACGACTGGAGCAGCGCGACTGCATCAAATTTTGCCAGAAACTGGGCGACAGCCAGGTGGAAACCATTCGGATTATTAAGACGGCTTTCAGTGACGATCCTCTGGGCATCACACAGATTAAGGAGCGGTACAACCAGTTTAAAGACGTCCGCACCACGGTAGAGAGCGAGCCGCGCTCCGGTCGGCATCAACATGCTGAAATAACCAGATCATTTCCAAAGTGAACGCTGTGGTGATGTGGGACCGTCGTGTGACTATCCGAGAAATTGCGGAAGAGGTGGACATCAGCACTTTTTCAGCACATTCCACTGTGACAGAAGATTTTGCCATGAAAAGAGTTGCAGCGAAATTAATGTCGATGACTTTGGCACGAAGCTGATGGTGGAGCAAAAGCGTCACCATGTTGAAGTCTCACAGGACATGTTGTGGCATGCCCAGCTCTTTCACAGTTTCTCGGATAGTCACACGACTGAAAAGCCACAGAAAGCCATCTGAATCTTCTGAATGGTGCAAGAGCTGGGCATGCCACAACATGTCCTGTGAGGCTTCATCACGGAGGCGCTTTTGCTGCGCCATGAGCTTCGTGCCAATGAATTTCGCTGCAACTCTTTTCATGGCCAAATCTTCTGTCACAGTGGAATGTGCCGAAAAAGTGCTCATGTCCACCTCTTCCGCAATTTCTCAGATAGTCACACGACGGTCCCACATCATCACAGCGTTCACTTTGGAATTATCCGGTCATTTCAGCATGCTGATGGCCACCCGGTGCGTGGCTCGCTCTCCACCATTGTGCAGCCATCTTTAAACCGGTTGTACAGCTCCTTAATCTGTGTGATGCCCATAGGATCGTCACCAAAAGCCGTCTGAATAATCCGAATGGTTTCCACCTGGCTGTCGCCCAGTTTCTGGCAAAATTTGATGCAGTCGCGCTGCTCCAGTCGTTCCACCATTTCCTTGCAAAAAAAAAAAAACGACGAGAGACTCCACCCATCCTCACACAAAGGCTGCTTACAAGCAAATGATGCAACGGACAGGCGTGAAAAAAATCACGCATGCGCACGAAGGTTCAAGGTTGGCTCATGCAAGCACACGTGATTCAAATCCATCAGGTTTTTGAAAAAAATAAAAAGGTCGGATTCTTTTCTAACAGACCTCGTATAGTTATGACATATTATTATATGGTATGGGATTTTGCCAACTTCTGATTGGTCCATTTGCCACTTTCTGAGCTGTACCACATGCTGAGTTGACCGCTGGTGGAGCCGAGTAGACCGCGCGTGCGACACGAGTACACCTCGCGTGCAGCGTAGCACTAGCTAATCAAGCGATGCCTTCTATCGATAACGATCAATCAGATAACGCGATACAATGCCTACTTTGGCTGTCAGTTTGTTGACAAGATGGCAGAAGACAGGTTTGCGTCTGTTAGTGACGCTGACTTAAAACAAATTTTACACGAAAAAGATGCGAAGAACACCCACAGAAATACACAGTCAGCAGCCAACCTGTTTTGCAAGTACGTCACTGAAAAGGGACATGCGCCCATCTTTGAAACTTATGACAGACGGATGCTTGACGGAGTACTCGGTCGATTTTACGCGGAAGCTAGACAGGCGAATGGCGAACTTTATAAGTAAACAAGTCTGATGACTCTTTGTCACGGACGTAACAGGCATCTCCAGTCGATCGATGGGATGTCAGTCGATGCAGTAAGACAGTAATAATAGTTGAAACTTGAGATGTTTGACAAACTCCCAATTTTCTTGTTTACCATATAATAAAGCAGTTATAGACTTTTGGTTTCGGTGTACCTGATTATGTGGACCTGGTCAGGATGGGGTTTACCTCATCAAAACTCTATAATATTATAATATTGTAGGAGTTAGCTCCTGAAACCCAAGTGTTCATACAGGAGAAGATTGTAGTATACATCTACCTAGTCTGTTGACTTGTTGTAAAACTAAATTATAGCTAGTATGCTAAGCTATAAATCAGGTTATGTTATTATAGAAACAGAAGCTATGACGTAATATGTTTTAGGTTTCAGGTTTCTATCTAAAGTTCACCCTGCTAGCTAGGTTATGGATTGCTACTATAGGAAGACAAATTCCATACTCTACATGCTTTCTAATGGAAACTCCAAACTTAGATACTATCTATTGATATCTATTAAAGAACCCTTTAAACTGAAGAACTATTAAAGATTGATACCATGTAAAATAAAAGTGCAAATCTCAAAACTAGGCTAACTATAGCCAGATGAGCTACCGTTAATTTAGCCGTTAACTAGCCTAACATACCTTGCTAGCAACAAAGCTGGTAACTGGCATATAAAGCACAACAGCGTTGCTTTGTCGGCTTTGTACGCTGCATGTCACCATACATATCACTGATTTTGTTTTCACTGATTGGCTTGTGGACGTGTGTGTGTCTGTCATCGGCTTGTTGTCAGGTTGGTGTATAATTCTGTTTGAACATACACTAAAAAGGTTCCATTTGAACAGAGAAAAATTAATGAATGGATTCTGTGGTTAATGTCTCAGTGTTTGCCTCTGTGTTATCAACCCATGCTAGTTTTCTAAGCATTGCTTGTCAATGACCAATCTCTCTACATTGAACCTGTTTGTGTTTTGGCATAACTCTTCTCCTGCTCCCTCTCAAATCACTGGTGGTGTTTGGACTGGTCTCCCGTGTATCCAAGTTCTTCCTGAATAAGTGACAAAGCCCATCATTTTGCTTCTTGAAAGACATTCAGAGTTTGTGGAGTGTTGTTTCTAAGTGCTTTGACACTGCCTGCTAGAACTATTTGTGGTTCTCTACACTGGGGTACTTGTAGTTTTTAGAAAAAAAAGGTTTTGAGCTCTTTTAGAGCTCCACTGTCAATGCTAAGCTGATGACCTTGCACTGTTATGGAAACACATTTACATACGTTTGTCATGGACATGAATGTCACAATAGTACTGTATTTTGGATGAACTGTCTCATCCCTTCCAAACGCAGAATGATTGTACAACATGTATCAATAATTGGAGGGATGGCACCCAGTGGTGTTGAAAGATGTCTTAACTTCCCATTAGAGATCATGACTGACCATGTGTGAATAGCAAAGATCACTGTCTGCAGGAGCCACATTGAGCAAGCAGGCGAGTTGATGACATTTCTATTTCTATTCATTTCTCTGGTGTGAAACCAGAATATAAATATCTAAAGGTGAAGAAGGAAAACTGTTTATATAAAGATGAAGACAATTATGAGAGATGATGAGATTTAGGAACTTATTTCACTCTGTTCAGATTCCAAAATCCGAAACAAATTAAATATACAGGAAGAACGAATTCTGCAGAGTACTCAAACAGAGTATTCGGAGTAGGTGAGTATGTGCCTGCCACAGACAATCCCATTTACTGCTACATTAGAGATTAGATTAGACAGAACTTTATTAATCCCTTGGGAAGACTCCCTCAGGGAAATTGAGGTTCCAGCAGCATTGGATAGCAGCACACAGGGTAAGAAGCACACAGAGTATCAAAAGTGAAAACAAGAAACAATTTGCAAAATTAAATATCAAAAATACTGCTCACTACTGACTACTGGTTTACTGGTTACTACTGTTCCTCTCCTTCCTGTTACTCCTCCTCCCCCTAAGTGAGGAGTTGTACAGTCTGATGTCCTGAGGGACAATGGAACTTTTCAGTCTGTTGGTCCAGCACTTGGGAAGGAGCAGTCTGTGGCTGAAGAGGCTCCTCTGGTTACTGATGACGGTGTGCAGAAGGTGACTAGCATCATCCATAATGTCCAGCAATTTGTCCAGTGTTCTCTTTCTGCCACTGTCACCAAAGAGTCCAGCTTCATGCCAACCACAGAGCCAGCCCGTCTGATCAGTTTGTCCAGCCTGGATGTGTTCTTCTTGGGTGTGCTGCCTCCCCACCACACCATGGTCTAAAAGACGACGCTGGCTTCCATGGATTGGTAAAACGTCCACAGAAGTTTCCTGCAGATGTTAAATGACCGCAGCCTCCTCAGGACGTCCAGCTTGCTCTGTCCCTTCCTGTACAGGTGGTTGGTGTGGGTTGTCCAGTCCAGTTTGCTGTCCAGCCCAAGGTACTTGCAGGAATCCACAGCCTCCACCTCAGCTCTCTCAATCAGAACTGATCACGGTCTTGGTCTGGACTTCCCAAAGTCAATGACCAGCTCCTTTGTCTTTGAGGTGTTGAGCTGTAGATGGTTTGTGTGGCACCAGACAACAAAGTCCCTCATTCACTAGGCTCCTGTACTCCTCCTCTCTGTCATTCCTGATGTATCCAACAATGGCTGTGTCATCTGCAAACGTCTGGATGTGACACAGCTCAGAGTTGTAGAAGTCCGATGTGTACAGCATGAAGACAAGAGGGGCCAGCACCGTGCCCTGAGTTGCTCCTGCTTCAGATCAGATATGGTATTCCTCCTGACATACTGCGACCTGTCGGTGAGGTAGCTGGAGATCCAAGTGACCAGGCAGGGGTCCACTCGTGTCCTAGTCAGTTTGTCCTGAAGCACAAGGGGCTGGATGGTGTTGAAGGCACTCGAGAAGTCCAGGAAGAGAATCCTCACCCTGCCACTTCCCTTATCCAGGTGTGAGTGGACTCAGTGTAGCAGGTAGATGATGGCATCTTCCACACCAACATGTACCCTATATATAAACTGCAGACCGTCCTGGGTATATTGCACCAGGGGTTTGAGGAGGCTGAGGAAGAGCCGCTCCAACGTATTCATCAGGTGTGAAGTGAGTACTGCTGGTGTGAAATGACAACTGTGGACAATGTCAGGACCTGATTCTCTGGACACGTCCCAGAGCTAATAAGGGAAAATGGTGCCAGATTTCATATGACGCTGAACAATCACTTGGCAGCGTCACGATCAGGCAGGTTTTGCAAATATTATATTCCCACAATATCTGAAACTGCCAGGCTGCTCTTTCATGCATCATTATGCTTACATTTCCCCTTCTTGTTGGACAACAGATATTGAACAGCGTAAATCACACTGAGTTTTAACACTCACCATGCATGTCCATCATCCCTGGAGAAGAGCTGTTCTCTGGAGTTGTCACCTCTGACCCATACTTCTCGTCTTTACCCTTCTTCTTATTCTTGTTCTTCTAAAGTGGGAACAAATGGTCACAAAATTATAATGCAATTAATGTGCAACAGAATACATACATAAGAGGTCTGTTAGAAAAGTATCCGAACTGGAATCCCGCTGGAACAACCAGATCATTTCCAACGTGAAAGCTTTGTTGATCCGGGACCTCGTCTGACTTTCACAAAAAGGCAGAAGCGACGGACAGAACTCCTCCGCACGTCTGTCTTAATGTGCCGGAAAAGTGCTGATGTCCACGTCTTTTCACAATTCCTGTGCTAGTCAGATGACATACTGGATCAAGACAGCATCCAGTTTAAAAATGAACGACACATTTCACAGTTACAGGAGTTTTTGTCAAGGAAAGAGAAGCTGCTCCACCGCGCGTCGCGGTGCAGCCGCTCGGCGCAAAGCAACGCCGTGATGAAGCCTCACGGGACATGTTCTGGCATGTCCAGCTCATGCATAATCACAATCGGATATTCACACGACTGGAAAGCAACCGGAATCCGTCTGAAATCCACCTGAAAGCTGTCCTGAGAGACCAACACCGAGGTGGTTTTGTGCCACGTAATGAACGGAGCCATGGCGTGTCCCTCCGCTTTTCTTTCCATGAAAGAAACTCCTGTAACGGTGGAATGTGCCGGAAAAAGTGCTGATGTCCACATCTTCTGCCTTTTTGTGAAAGTCAGACGAGGTCCCGGATCAACAAAGCTTTCACGCTGGAAATGATCTGGTTGTTTGTGCGGGATGTCAGCCTGTCGATGGGGGCCGCGCTCTCAGCAGTTGTGGGCAGTCCTTAAAGTGGCAGTAACACCCCGTAATCTGTTTAATCCCCATAAAATCGTCCCTGAAAGCCATATTAATTTTTCGAAGGGTGTCCACCTGGAGGTCTCTCACAGTTTCTGGAAAAAAATTGATGCAGCAAAGCTCCAAATCGTTCAGACATTTATTCGCAATAAAAAATAGACGAGAGGGGTGGACCACACCTCACACAAAGCCTGCTCACAGGCGAATGACGCAACCGACAGGCATGAAAAAACTCACGCATGCGCACAAGGGTTCAAGCTTGTCTGACGCAACACACGTGATTCAAATCCATATGGTTTTTTTTTTAAAATAATAAGGTCGGATACTTTTCTAACAGACCTCGTACATACACACACACACACATATACGTGTGTATATATATATATATATATATATATAGACACGCATGCGAGGGTAAACTCACATCATCTGATTTGGGCTCCATCACTGGCACCCACTTGTAGATGCGAAGGGACGTGTCGCCAACAGTCACCCATTTCTTCTCCCTGTGAGAAAGAAAGCCGCTTGTTCAGAGACTCTGTGGCACCGAGCACCTTATCATACACGCAAAAGCACTTCGGGATGTAGCATGAAAACTTGGAAAGCAAAATCTATAAGCAGCATGCGCGCGCACACGATTGTGCTGTACTGTCAATGTCACAATGAGGTTGTAATGAATGATTGTCATTGCTGATTCATCTGTTGACCGTTTAACAAACTGATCAATTAAGTCTATAAAATGAAGAATAACAATAAAGCCAAGCTCATAGTCTAAATGAACCCACAATATCCTGGACAAATGTTGGTAAGTGTACCATTGACAAGTGACCGGTAGAATGGCTCAAGCAGATGGTCACCCCTTTGAGTTTGGTCTGCTTGAGGTTTCTTCCTCAAATCATCACAGGGAATTTTTCCTTACCACTGTCACCTGTGTGCTTGCTCTGAGGGTTGGTAAGGTTAAATCTTACTTGTGTGAAGCACCTTGAGGCACCTTTGTTGTGATTTGGCGCTATATAAATGAAATGAAATAAATTGAATTGAAATGGAATTGACTGATGTTGGCCTTTGAGCTTTTGGCCCCCAAATCAATAGGGTTCTTGTGGTCATCAAGTGTGGCATCAATCAGGCAATAAGGAATGAAGTTATTGCACACAAAATATTTTTACAAAGTGTGTTCCAGTGACCTTGACCTTTGGAGCCTAGAATCCTTCAGCTTCTTTGGGTCATGGTTCATAATGCATGCAGTACGTCATTTCACTTTGATCACACAAAAACTGGGGAGAGCTGATATTTGCCGCTTGGTATGCTTATGTATTTTGGGTCAAGGTTGAACGCTGTGAAAATAAAGTTGATAAGACAAATATTTTTGGAAAAATTAGCAATTATAGCTAACCAGTAAACAATGGACATTGTGCTGCAATGCACCGCCGGAGTTCGGGGCTTTGCGGTTTTAAATGTTGTTATTGTGGTTCATGTTAGTTTAACAGTGATGTTAGTGCTAATGATTTGTGTTTTTGTAGCTCAGTGGTTTAGCCAGTTTAGTTAAGTCTCATGTTGGTACCATGAGTGAAATGTGTAGTGGTTTTAATGTCTTTTGTCACAGTCTTTGTCAAATTAAATGCACCTCCTTATAGCAACTGTGCCTACGTGCAACTTCGATCCCAGAGAAACTGTGGACAGCTGACATTTACAGTAGTGTTCAGAATAATAGTAGTGCTATGTGACTAAAAAGATTAATCCAGGTTTTGAGTATATTTCTTACTGTTACATGGGAAACAAGGTACCAGTAGATTCAGTAGATTCTCACAAATCCAACAAGACCAAGCATTCATGATATGCACACTCTTAAGGCTATGAAATTGGGCTATTATTAAAAAAATGTAGAAAAGGGGGTGTTCACAATAATAGTAGTGTGGCATTCAGTCAGTGAGTTTCTCAATTTTGTGGAAGAAACAGGTGTGAATCGGGTGTCCCCTATTTAAGGATGAAGCCAGCACCTGTTGAACATGCTTTTCTCTTTGAAAGCTTGAGGAAAATGGGACATTCAAGACATTGTTCAGAAGAACAGCGTAGTTTGACTAAAAGTTGACTGGAGAGGGGAAAATTTATATGCAGGTGCAAAAAATTATAGGCTGTTCATCTACAATGATCTTCAATGCTTTAAAATGGACAAAAAAACCAGAGACGCGTGGAAGAAAATGGAAAACAACCATCAAAATGGATAGAAGAATAACCAGAATGGCAAAGGCTCACCCATTGATCAGCTCCAGGATGATCAAAGACAGTCTGGAGTTACCTGTAAGTGCTGTGACAGTTAGAAGACACCTGTGTGAAGCTAATTTATTTGCAAGAATCTCCCGCAAAGTCCCTCTGTTAAATAAAAGACGTGCAGAAGAGGTTATAATTTACCAAAGAACACATCAACTGGCCTAAAGAGAAATGGAGGGATATTTTGTGGACTGATGACAGTAAAATTGTTCTTTTTGGGTCCAAGGGCCGCAGACAGTTTGTGAGACGACCCTCAAACTCTGAATTCAAGCCACAGTTCACAGTGAAGCATGGTGGTGCAAGCATCATGATATGGGCATGTTTCTCCTACTATGGTGTTGGGCCTATATATCGCATACCAGGTATCATGGATCAGTTTGGATATGTCAGAATACTTGAAGAGGTCATGTTGCCTTATGCTGAAGAGGACATGCCCTTGAAATGGGTGTTTCAACAAGACAATGACCCCAAGCACACTAGTAAGCAAGCAAAATCCTGGTTCCAAACCAACAAAATTAATGCCTCGCAGATGTGAAGAAATCATGAAAAACTGTGGTTATACAACTAAATACTAGTTTAGTGATTCACAGGATTGCTAAAAAGGCAGTTTGAACATAATAGTTGTGAGTTTGTAGCGTCAACAGCAGATGCTACTATTATTGTGAACACCCCCTTTTCTACTTTTTTTTTTACTAATCTTGTTGGATTTGTGAGAATCTACTGAATCTACTGTTTCTGTGTAGGCTCTCAGTTATCCAGGTGGTTTCCATAATAGAGAAGCTTGAATCTTCGACTGGACTGGGTTGCTTGACGCGAGGACGTTTCGCTTCAAATCGCAGAAGCTTCCTCAGCTAAAATTCTTGCTCTGGAAGTCTGACTTCTGTCTGACTCTTGTAGAGAATGAACAGAAGCCAACAAAAGCTGGAATTTTAAACCTAACCAGACCCCTCCTACTGAGAGGCAGACTGCTATAGGCTAGTGACTAAACAATAGCTCTAATTAGCAACTATTGTGCTCTAGTTAGCACTCTCCTAATGACAGGGCAGCTGTCCCTCCTAATGATGGGATGGATGCCTTTCTTGATGGCTCCCTTGATGACTCTCCTGATGACGTGAATGACTCATTACCATGAACAAAAGACTGAAGCTCCTTTGACCTGAGTACCCCATTGTAAACAGGGGACAAAGCGTGTCTCAGACCCCCTCCCCGGTTAAGGCTGGGTTTCAGACGTTTCACAAAGAATGCCTCCTTGACCCCTCTCTCAAACCATTTCTTCTCTCTGGCTAATATTTTAACTTCCTTGTCCTCAAACGTGTGGTTATTGTCTTTAAGGTGGAGATGAACTGCAGACTGAGGTCCACTGGCGCCCTCTCTGCGGTGCTGGTATAGTCTTTTGTGTAAAGGTTGCTTAGTCTCACCTATGTAGTGTTCGTTACAGTTTTCCTGACATCTGATAGAATACACTACATTGCTCTGTTTGTAACTAGGGATCATGTCCTTAGGGTGAACTAATTTCTGTCTCAAGGTGTTAATCGGTTTAAAGTAAACTGGGATTTTGTGCTGTCTGAAGATCCTCTGTAGTTTTTCCCCTACTCCTGCTAAATAAGGGAGAGACACTCCTCTTCTTCTTGTCTCCATCTCCTGTCTATCTGGTCTCTTTGTTCTCTGGGACTTCTGCACTTTGTCCAGGGACCATCGTGGGTACCCACATACTGTGAGGGCTTTCCGGACACGTTGTTGTTCTTTAGTCCTTCCCTCTGCAGTTGTGGGCACCTATAGGGCTCTGTGTTGAAGCGTCCTGATCACCCCGAGCTTGTGTTCAAGGGGGTGGTTTGAGCCAAAGGCATTCTTTGTGAAACGTTTGAAACCCAGCCTTAACCGGGGAGGGGGTCTGAGACACGCTTTGTCCCCTGTTTATAATGGGGTACTCAGGTCAAAGGAGTTTCAGTCTTTTGTTCATGGTAATGAGTCATTCACGTCATCAGGAGAGTCATCAAGGGAGCCATCAAGAAAGGCATCTATCCCATCATTAGGAGGGACAGCTGCCCTGTCATTAGGAGAGTGCTAACTAGAGCACAATAGTTGCTAATTAGAGCTATTGTTTAGTCACTAGCCTATAGCAGTCTGCCTCTCAGTAGGAGGGGTCTGGTTAGGTTTAAAACTCCAGCTTTTGTTGGCTTCTGTTCATTCGTCTCTACAAGAGTCAGAGAGAAGTCAGACTTCCAGAGCAAGAATTTTAGCTGAGGAAGCTTCTGCGATTTGAAGCGAAACATCCTCGCGTCAAGCAACCCAGTCCACTCGAAGATTCAAGCTTCTCTACTACTGAATCTACTGGTACCTTGTTTCCCATGTAATAATAAGAAATATACTCAAAACCTGGATTAATCTTTTTAGTCACATAGCACTACTATTATTCTGTGCCTGTGCAAACACCGCAGAGCTGTCTTGTAATGTTATTTTTTTTTTGTTGTTTTGTTTTTAAACTTAATTTGTGGGTGATTCTTTAACTACGGGCACTATTGGCCTTGTAAATGTAATTTCCACCACACCATTGCCTTACAATATAAAGCGCCTTGGGGCAACTGTTTGTTGTGATTTGGCGCTATATACATGTGCTCTGATGTGACTGTTTATCTCCATAGAAACTACCCAAACAATCTTTCATACAAACTGTTTAAAGGGACATTACAGTGTTGTGGTGGAAATTACGGCAATAGTGTGGGACAACTACATTTTGTTTAAAAAAATCACAATAGTTGTATGACACTGAATACCCCAATTATGTTTTGATTATTTTACTGATATTTTATTCAGAGATATTTTAAAACATTAGAAAAAATGTTTCTTTACCATTCATTTTTATCATTGAAGATCAAAAGTCTGGGTGTGGGACAAGCACAAAATGGCAATATTTGCATATAATGATGCTGAAAAAAGGTGAAAAAGTCATCATAGACTACTAGAACAAATTTCTTAACACACTTTCATTGTAAAGATAACTATAAAAGTGTATCAGGTGATGCATTACATGAGAGCTTAACAACCGGATAGTTTGCTTAGTTTTCATAACATTAGCGTTTCGTTTGACTGTCGTCCAACTTTGTTCAACCTCCCAAGTCCGACATCTTAAACGAAGGTTGACGATATCTGAACGAATCAATAACTGAAGCTTCAACGACCTGAACAAAACATCTTTGTATCTCTAATGAATCGTCCATGTTTGGGATGAAAAAGCGTTTTCATACAAAAACAATAGCATTAAGAACATTTTAGCGACTACTTTATTTACGCACGTTTCAACCTTTTGTGGCTGCCTTGACTGCATGTGCGCTCGGTTTTATACCCACTTTCTGTCACGTCATTGTGAATGTTTCATTTTGATTTTGTTTAAAGCGTCAAGGTTGATGTTCACTTCGTTTTTCTTTTCGTTTTGAATTCTGTTCGAGTTTGCTTGATTCACAGGCTTTTCTGTGATGGGAAATGTGCAAGATCTGTCGTCCACATTTCTCAATGATTTTTGATTTTTATCCTTTGTCGCCGTGTGCCATGTTACCGGGGCATAATATTGAATGATTTTTCCAAAATTCATAACTTTGTCAAAAAAGATCAAATTTCTTTTGTATTTGAAAGCATTATGTAGGATGGTATACTTTATCGAGTGACGTTTGATCCGGATTACAGATCTTGTGGCCACTTAAATTTAACATTGAAAACCCCACTTAATATATATTTTACATAATATCTTAATCAAATGTGCCCCAATCACTCTTATAGTTGAAAGTCAGATGCAGACTGGCACTCACTATAGCCTGACAAAGACTGATCCGAATCAAATCCGGATTGTGGACAATTGATTTTAACATTGAAACGCCCTTTTGATGTATATTTTGTATTATATTTTAGCCTACGAAAAGCCACTTCCAATGGGAATTGGACCGTGAATATTTTTTCCAAGGTAAACATTTGTGGAATTGGAAACTAGTGTTGGCGGAGTTTTGCACTCTGGTTCTCCAGTTGTGAATGTAACATACAGTAAATACTTTCTATGTTATGATAATATCATGAGCAATGTATCTGGTAAAAAAAAAAATGGAATTTGTCTTTTAACTCTGAACTCTTCTGTGAGTGGTGTCTTCTACCACAAAGGCCCTGATAATATACAACCTCATCACCAAGATTCCAAATCATCCAGGCAGAAGGTATTCAGAAGATAAAAGTGACTGGAGTTCTTGTTAGTCTTCAAGATGATTCACCGCTCATCCAAGTGTCTTCTGTCGTCAAATGTCCGCTGGCGTAAAAATCTAGTTACATACTCGGGGAGAGAGTAGCTCACCAAACAGGATTGTCAGCTCAACAACGGAGTCAAGAGACGTTAAAGCTCGTTTGTCCCCAAGAGGATTGTTTGCCATGTTCTCCTTGATGTTTGAAGTGCCCTGGAGTGTTTAATCCCCTTTGTCCTTTCAATGAAGGTAAACTCTAAAAGCGATGGAGAGACTGTTGAGGTTGTCCAACGCTGAGCTCTATTCTTCGTCTTTATGGAGGACAAACTGACTCCAGGTTTGGGGGGGGGCACACTTGTTTTGATTAAACGCATAAACACCATCTGAGTGTGAACTCAACTGCCCAATTAAATTTCTTCATTAAGGGCTCTGCCTTCCCCTAAACTCAGGAAATTCTCATTTAAAACAGTTTTCCCATTTGCCTGGGACGTTTTTGACAAACCAAACGAAGATAAGGTTTATTTTTTTAATTAGTTTTCCGATATTGTGCCAGCTTTTTTAATAATAATAAAATAGCCTCAACTTTTTTGCTACTTTGTCTGTTCAAAAAGCAACACAGAATTTTTTTTTCTAACATGCAAATAAAGATAAAAACAAAAAATACATTCCAAAAGAAGCATTAGGACTGCCTACGACTTTCGCAAAATACTCAGACATCAGACATGCTATGCATTATGTTTTGACTCATTTTAAAACTAAATAACACCTCCAGAATGACCCAAAATTAATTAATACTCAAACTGTGCACAGTGTCATTGGGTCATGAGTTCATCTACACGTTGCTGTGACACATCTGTCCACTAGATGTCACCAAAGTAGTGTGTTAAGCACCTTAAATTAGTGGGTCTGACTCAAATTGCAAAGTTTCAAAAAGTCACATTCATGACATTAGTAATTTTATGTCCATAAAGTGTCAGAGTGCTGTGTACTAAAATTTTAAATTAATGAAGATCGGCCAAAATTTGAAACCAACATTTCAATGAAAATTAAGGAATTTCACTGAGTGGTCGCTGTGTGCGCCCAACATACAAACACAACTTATCCAGCCAGAGTCAACATTACTAACGTGCTATAAAGCCATTAAACTGTATACAAAATTAAAGTATACATTCAGAGCTTTCTGTAGTATGGAGCTACAACTCTGCCATGAATTTTAGTAGAGCCACAAGTCCTCACTGGGGGGGTGGGGGTGGTGGTGTAACAGGAAGACACGTAATGGGAACGAGAGGAACAGTAGTAGCCAGTAAACCAGTATGTCTGGTATTTATATTGTGTATCTGTATTTATATTTGCTGTTTTTCTTTTTCACTTTTGATACTCTGTATGCTTCTTACCCTGTGTGCTGCTATACAATGCTACTGGAACCTCAATTTCCCTGAGGGAGTCTTCCCAAGGGATCAATAAAGTTCTATCTAATCTAATTCCACTTGTAAAGTGAGATTTTTCAATTAAAACTTTTGTACCCGTTTCCATGGCACACATGATATACTGGCTATACATCACAGTGGGACTGATAGAACAAGTTCAAGCTAATTCCAAATGTATCCACTAGCTTGTTATTAATTTTGCCTTTGTATGGACATGTGGTTAAAAATGGACCATTCCTTCATCAAACAACAGTGTCCAGAATCCACAACTTCATACAAATGAGACAAGTAGCTCTGAAAGACGGAGACAGAGACCAGAACTACGTCCTTCACAGCAGCCTCAATCCTGACTGTGCCATCTGTTGTTAACCGTGTCATTTTTCTATTATTAGCATTGCCGAAGCAGAAAGATGCTAAAACAACGGCGATGTCTGTGTGTCCGTCCAGAGCAGTTATCGTCACAACGCAAAGAAATTTCAACCTAACTCTGTGGATAAATTCAGTGGGTCATCCTCTCGCAACACAGGCCACACCAAGGTCATAGGATAAAATCCAAGGTTATCTAAACGATGTGGCGATATCTTCAAAACACAAAGAGCATTTTTAATCAAACTTGGCAGATAAACTCAGTGAGCCATCCTCTCACAACACAAGTCATGTATAGGCCAAAGATCAAGATCAATCCAGAAACAATAATGCACTGTATTTTCCGGAGTTTTTTTTTTTTTTTTTTACTAGATTGAGAAACCCTGCAAATTATATACAGGAAAAAAAATTTAAATCACAATTCACGACCACAAATTTTCTTTACACTTGAAATGAGAAACACACCATTAAACTGACTATTCATTTTTAAAAACGAGAGAGGTGGACACTTCTTAACAGGGCTTGATTATTTTTAGCATGCATTTAAAACAGAGTCGGGTCATAATTAAAGCGCTCTTTGAACGAGTATCATCATGGAGTCACTATTTTGAGCTTTTGCTCATGTTGGCTCCAGATAAAATACAATCACCAGTCATGCTCACTTTGAGCAAATAAATATGAATAAATGTCTTTATCAAACAACATAAAGTGTCTCATGACACAAAGAATGCCTGTGTGTGTGCTGTTAGGGCGCAAACAAACAGACATCCATGTCTCTGTGTGTGTGTGTGTGTGTGTGTGTGTGTGTGTGTGTGTGTGTGTGTGTGCGCGCGCATGCTATTAGAGCACAAATGAACAGATGTTCATTTTCACAGCAGAGTAACAACACGAACAGTAAACAGATAAATGCACTGTGAGCTGATTTAAAATGAAACATACCATAAGTTTGCACTGGAACACTCTGTCACTTTAGGAAATGTTCCAGACAGAATCCGACGGAGGGCAATGCTGAGCTCAAAAAGTCCATAAAACGTCTGAGTAATAATCCACCGTTAATTATTAAACGGGGAAGAGTAAAAGTCCCAAACAGCTGAATGCGCTCTGGAAAGAGATTCAAATAACACAGTCTGTCTTTCGGACAGGCACCGGGCTGTTTTCATGGATCTCCTCAGCTACGGGGCCCCATTTTGTGGTCATAGGGAGAAACCACCCGCGAAGCAGCCCGCCGGTCTGTGCCTTCAGCCGATCCCGGATCGGTATTGGGTTCCGTAATTCACATATCATAGAATACTGATCCAACCCACAACATTTTCCGATACCGGAGAAGACCCCCTGTGAATCCTCTCACCTGCTGTTGTTTGCTCTCTGCTTGTTTACTGCTGAGCGGGAGGAAGGGAGAAGGTTTTCTGAAGCTGGGCTGTTTGAGAGAGCTCTCTTCTGCAGTGTTCTAGCTGCAGTTAGCAGCAAATTTTTGCTCTGCTTTCGGGTTCAAATTGTCTGTTCGTCAAGCACGGATTTTCCAAAAAATTAACTGAATTGTTGCTGAAAATGGGTGCTAAAAAGTTAGCCGCTTCTCTGTCTCAAGGCTGTAAAATGCTATGAAAACCCAGTTCAGTGTGCAGCCAGGGAGGAGATGAACAAAGATTCTGTCCGCTGAAAGGGAAAAAGTCTCCATTAAAATTCTGCCTGTGAGCGTCACTGATAATACATTTATTTTACAGTTGAAAGGCTTTGTGCTTTGCAAAAAATCAAAGTTTGTGCAGCATGAAAACCTGTTTTCGAGAGGAAGAAAAAGAGCGAGAGACAGAGGGAGAGAGAAAGCGAGTGAGAGAGAGAGAGAGGGACAGGCAGAGAAAGAGAGAGAGCTGTCTTTTCTCTTTAAGTCTATAAAAAAAGGCTATAAAAGTCTATAAAAAAAATAAAAGTACTTAATTATTTCACCAAGACATCACATCAAGGCTTTCATCTTAGACGCACCTTCTGGCAAATTTTAGCTCAACTTTCAGGTCTCCTTTTTAAGAAAATCCTCATAAAAAAAAAAAATCAACAATAATGATAACAATAATATTTTATTATAATATTATGATATCAGATCGGAAAAGTATCGGTATTGGCAGATATCCAAATTCAGGTATCAGGATTGGATCAGAAGAGAAAAATTGTGGATCGGTGCATCCCTACTTCTCACCCAAAGTTAAGTGTGGGGCTAAATCTGCCCCAAGATGCCTTTCTTCAGGAAAAAAAGAAAAGCAGAAATGCCAGAATAAAATTACAAAAGAAAGAAGGAAAAAAACAGTTCGTTGTTCCGTAAAAATACCCTAATGCAGGGGTGGCCAAGTTCGGTCCGCAAGAGCCACATTCCTGACACTCTTCGTTGTCTCCCTGCTCCAACACACCTGAATCCAATGAAAGACTTGTTAGCAGACTTTTAATGAGCCTTTCATTGGATTCAGGTGTGTTGGAGCAGGGAGACAACTAAGAGTGTCAGGAATGTGGCTCTCGAGGACCGAACTTGGCCACCCCTGCCCTAATGTGTTTTTAACTGGAAGACCACACTTTTGAATGAACTTTTTATTTATTTATTTATTCATTCATTTAGAAGGAACCTTATTTCGACTTATTTGAACGTACAAGGACAGCTCTTTTAACAAGAAGAAAATTAATGGTGAGTTGATTCTATAAATATACTAAAAAGCAGTTTAAATGAAATTTAAATTACAACCCCAATTCCAATGAAGTTGGGACGTTGTGTGAAATGTAAATAAAAACAGATTACAATGATCTGCAAATCCTCTTCAACCTATATTCAATTGAATACACCACAATATACCACATACGAGGGCTGTCAATAAAGTAACGGTCCTTTTTATTTTTTTCAAAAACTATATGGATTTCATTCATATGTTTTTACGTCAGACATGCTTGAACCCTCGTGCGCATGCGTGAGTTTTTCCACGCCTGTCGGTGACGTCATTCGCCTGTGAGCACTCCTTGTGGGAGGAGTCGTCCAGCCACTCGTAGGAATTCCTTTGTCTGAGAAGTTGCTGAGAGACTGGCGCGTTGTTTGATCAAAATTTTTTCTAAACCTGTGAGACACATCGAAGTGGACATGGTTCGAAAAATTAAGCTGGTTTTCAGTGAAAATTTTAACGGCTGATGAGAGATTTTGAGGTGATACTGTCGCTTTAAGGACTTTTCACGGTGCGAGACGTCGCGCTGCGCTCTCAGCCGCCGTCATCAGCCTGTTCAAGCTGAAAACCTCCACATTTCAGGCTCTATTGATCCAGGACGTCGTGAGAGAACAGAGAAGTTTCAGAAGAAGTCGGTTTCAGCATTTTATCCGGATATTCCACTGTTAAAGGAGATTTTTTTAATGAAAGACGTGCGGACGGGTCCGCGCGTCGGGACGCAGCCGCCGTGACGCTCCGCCACAGGAAAAACACCTCTGTTGAAAGCCTTAAGGACAAGTTGGAACATGTCCTGCCTGTTAAACAATTTCTCATATACTCACTCCACTGAAAGCCATCAAAAGCCGCCTGGATTTTACAAATGGTTATCAACACGGAGGTGTTTTTCCTGTGCCGCCGCACCGCGCCGGCTGCGTCCCGACGCGCGGATCCGTCCGCACGTCTTTCATTAAAAAAATCTCCTTTAACAGTGGAATATCCGGATAAAATGCTGAAACCGACTTCTTCTGAAACTTCTCTGTTCTCTCACGACGTCCTGGATCAATAGAGCCTGAAATGTGGAGGTTTTCTGCTTGAACAGGCTGATGACGCTGCCTGAGAGCGCTGCGCGACGTCTCGCACCGTGAAAAGTCCTTAAAGCGACAGAATCACCTCAAAATCTCTCATCAGCCGTTAAAATTTTCACTGAAAACCAGCTTAATTTTTCGAACCGTGTCCACTTCGATGTGTCTCACAGGTTTAGAAAAAATTTTGATCAAACAACGCGCCAGTCTCTCAGCAACTTCTCAGACAAAGGAATTCCGACGAGGGGCTGGATGACTCCTCCCACAAGGAGTGCTCACAGGCGAATGACGTCACCGACAGGCGTGGAAAAACTCACGCATGCGCACGAGGGTTCAAGCATGTCTGACGTAAAAACATATGAATGAAATCCATATAGTTTTTGAAAAAAATAAAAAGGACCGTTACTTTATTGACAGCCCTCGTAATACAATAATGTAAAATACATCAACAACCATATTCCCAGAACAACATGAGGTGGTACAACCTGGTTTTCTGCAGAGATTTCTGATTTCCTGGGATGAACAAATGTGTCAGACCTCTAATGTTAATTATATCAAGTATTTTTGTCAAGCAAAGTAGAAAAAAAGGAGGCTTACTTAAATGTTTTCAATCTTCATGAAAGATATAATAAAGCACAAATAAATGTAAACACGCACACACTCCCATGTGAAAACTTCTCACACATGCTACACACATTTAAGATTAGCCATGACATTATTACAACATTAAACTGATACTATCCTATCAGTATAGAAAATGATCTGTGTATTTAATGTCACACTAAAATAGCACAACTGCTGCAAGCACTGCAAACTGCTACTGTTAATTCCTTCAATTCTGTATTGTATCGTGTCGACCCATTAGCTGACATTTGCCATTCATCCCATTATTGGTATTATATTTTGTCTGCTCCTATTTCAGGCTGAAATTAAAAATGTGCTGCTGGGGGCACAGATGAGGAGAAGGACACGGTTATCAGGGAGCCAGGAGACAAACCAGGCAACCGGCTGATACAGAGCTCACTCTCAGATAAACGTGGGGTTGTTGGACCACAAAGAAAATGGGCTGGTGAATCAGGACTGAAACCATCAGACCTGTAAACCCAAAGAAATGCTCCAACCAAGTTCCTCTTTTGCAGCACTAACTCAAGAGTATAAACTGATTCCTAGTAATATTGCCTAGCATTTTTGAAATTATGTATTTAATTTTTGCTGGAGCCATTTTACATTATTAATTTGTACAGATTTGTATTTATTTTTTCTCGGGGAGGGGGCGTTATTTCATTTTAGCTACACCCACTGGCCAATTCATTAGTTATACCTTGCTAGTACCAGGCTGGACCTGTTCTACCTTTCGAACTGCCTTCATTTTGTCCTGACACAGATTCAACAACATTCTGGAAACATTAAGATCCACACGACTGACTGAACTGTTAATGTAAGACCGGAAGGATTCATATTTTCAGGTTGTTTCTGCTCATTTCTGAGCAATTTTATAGCAGAAATTCAAAGTAATCAGATCAGGCAACATTTATCCAGTGTTCCATTGTCTAATTTTGTCGAGTCTAGAATTTTAATCGCAGTGGACATAATCATGAAAATGTGATGGTGCTCTCCTCTGCACTGTGCATTTGTGGCATGGCACACATTTATTAATAAGTCCACATTTTAATTTCGGAGTTGGCGGGATGAGATGTGTACATTGTGATTAGGACAAGAAATCTTTAGCTCCTCACTTTCCCTTGCGCTTTGCACCGTGGTGCATACTGCGCATTCAGCTTCTATAAACTGCAAAGAACAAAACAAAAAACACTTATGCATTGAACAAAAAGAAGTCGGTGGGACTGCAGGCTGCGCTTTGTTTAAAAGCAAAAACACAAGGAGAGACAGCGAGACAAGTGCAGTTTGAACACAGAGAAACTCAGGTCAAAGTACTGTATAAAGCGCCTTAAAAGCAGATACTTCTTACCCTCAGTACAGTGAAGTCATCAACACTAATTGTACTGGGTTAACAGAGCGATTTGGACCTGCTCTACGCCCGTGTGGAAAAGAAACAGAAAAAACTTACAAGAAGTTACATCGGTTCCAGTAATAAACTTTATATTTGACATGTGTTGTGCTTATAAGTCTCAGTTTGATATTACACATATCTACTAAGGATTCTGTATGTGGAATTACTGTCATATATTGTTCTTGTAAGTTCCCAATTTATATAAGTCACATATTGTATAAATTTACTAAGGATCTTATATCTGGTTTGACTGTCACATGTATTACTTACAAGTTCCAGATAGAACAGATATAAACTAGATAGATGCCATTATCAATTCTGCTTATCAATCCAATTCCTGAATTTTCTGTGTTCTAAAAGTAGGCTTTACAGGTTTTCTATGTCAATAACATGTTACTGAGTCTTAAAGTAAATAAATATGAAATTGGTCACTGGATCCTTGATCTCTCGACATCAATAAAAATAAACAAAATCTGTAGTTTTTGTCAAAAGTATTTCCTTTCAGACATTAATGCCATAAATCTAACTCCATACCTCTGAGCTGAGCTCTTGCAAACGGCTGTGCTGCAAGTCAACAACAATGCAGTATGTCTCATTTTGGGAGGAAAAAAACATTTTAGTCTGTTGTGTGTGTTACAATGTTTAGAAAGAGGTGTCATTTGATTTAAACAGTGATTCCCTTTGAAGTTATTAATTCCGACCGGACTCTTAACATGTCTCGGCAGAGAGCAACGCACCGTTTGGAGCTGTGCAAACAGAACAGAGGACAATTCTCGTTTCTTGCTCGCAACAAGACAAGAGTCCCAATTAGTGACTTTAATACACACAAAAGTGACTCACGATTGACATTTTTAAATGGTTTTGAGAGGGGTAAAGAAGCGGACTTGATGCTTCTGAAAAGCAGCGAAGCAATGAAACAACGAAGCAGCGGGTCAGAGGACTGCTTCGTTGTTTCATGCTTCAAAGCGGTGCCATTACAGAAGTGGTTGATTACAGACCTGCTGCAGGATCTCCAATCAACGTAAAGAAATGATCATTTTCTCGAACAAACAACGGCCTGTCTGAAGGACTGATATGAGAATCATTAAGCAAAAAAGCTATTGATGTCGGTGGATCAAATCATTTCTTAATGATTCTCGAAAAGAACTGGTTCATAATACCCATCCCTTGCACCCTTTCCCTGAAGAACTCTGGGGCACCACTGGGGAGGGCATGCCTCACATGCAATTGTAACCTATACTGTCAAAATATGACATAGTTTAAGCAATTTCATTATACTGGAGAAACCAGTAACATTCAGCCGTGGTAGATGGAGGCTACTGCTGCATTCTGTTTACCTCAGATGTCATCAGTTCAGTTTCCACACCTCCATGATTTTGGAGTATAGCGTATGGTTGGATGGTATCCAATTTCTGACGCGTTTAAACATTCCGCAAATTATACCCCAGTATGTGGTATTTCTGTCTCGTGCCTACAACGGGTTGGGGGTGTGTCATTTGTCATGTTGTCTTACCGCTGCATTTAATTATAGGCACTTTCGGGCTTTTAAAGTAGTTTTAGGTTTGTGGGCAGTTGTGGGTTTCTTTAACTACCTATCTTTTATTCTCAACTCTGTGTTGTTTTGTGACCAGTTTTGGACACCTACCTGGAAGGAAAAATCCTTGGAAATGTTTGTTGTTGTTGTTTGTTACCTCAAAATTTCTGATTACTGTTAAAAAAAAGTTTAGAACACTTGTAATTAAAATAGCTAAATCAATAAATGGTTATTTAGAAACCTTTCATCTGTAAATTAAATCCACCTGTTATTTCAGATTAGATAATTTCTTGTTTAACATAAGGAACCTTGGACATTTATTTTTAGACAAATAAAATAACATGGAAATTTGTACATTTTTAAAAGTCTGGTAGATTATTACTTGATAGTTCAAGCTACCTCAAGGAGAAGTACACTGTTTAAGTGATAAATAATAAAATAAGGTAATTAAAATGAAAATATTATATATTTAGCATTTGTTCATTGTTCATTCAGTTTTTTAAAGTATCGGATCGGGACTCGGTATCAGCAGATACTCAAAATCAGATGACTCGGAATCGGAGCCAAAAAAACCTGATCGGGACATCCCTATATAAAATGTCATCTTTTGTCATAAATTGGCGGGATTGTCTGTCTAAACTTGAATGACTGGACTGATCTTATATACAGGGCCAGTCATTCAACACGAATGGGTATCGGTACTCTTTTGCTTTTACGTTCATATTTGGGAAGAAAAAGGTAAATTAGCCAATTCCATTTATGTTTCCACGGTTTCTGGGTGGAATAAAGCGGTCGCTTGCTTCAAATGGCTGGTCTGCTGTGCCCTCTGATGGCGTCACACAGAAGGCAGGCTGACCGCGCCTCCTGCACAGAGCATGAGACAAGAGGGATACAGTCTGAGGACGTGAGCTGCGCTACTTGCTGAAACGTCAGTGACTTATGGAAACAAATATGCCGATGTGTATAGTCACACTATGCAGAGTCGTACCGTGAATTCCGCCTACAGCTCTGCGCAGCGAACTGTTGAGTGTGTACTGTATGTTCAATACGAATATATGTACTTTGACACCCCTACAATGCAGATCATTGGAGGAGAGTGAAAATTCTCCCAACCGCATATAGAAAGAAAAATCAACACAGAACACATTGCATTGTCGACATCCTTTTTCTTTTCTTTTTGTTTGTTTTTTGTTGATAAACACTTTTGGCAGCATTAATACAGGGATAATTTTTGCACAGCAGCGCCTGGCTAATGTGCTTTGTTTTGTAATTACTTTTAATGTTTGCTTACTGTTACTTTCACAAGCATTATCTCCATGTCTGTCCTCATAGAGGAGCTCCAAAATTTCAGGAATATAACTGTCCCACAGCTGAAAAACATTTGTCGCTGTAAGGGGTGTTCCCTGTTGTGGAAAACTACACTGGGAGCCGGTGAGTTTAGTGGCAAAAGTCACACAAGTTTATCTGATTTTACAGAAGTCTGACCAGAATCAGAATCGCCTTTATTGTCATTGTAATTTACATTGCAACAAGATTTGAGTGCAACTCCAAAAGGTGCTTTTCTGAGGTGTGAGTAATCGTTAGCCAAATAAAAGATCATGAAATTTAACAAAATAAATTATTTAAATATATGTACAACTAAAATAAAATGTGGACAAAGTAAAATGTAAAACGAGAATTATGTACAACTGTGGAATGATACTGCATGGGAAAATATTGCACATGGGTACAGATATTGCACAAGAACTTTGAAAAGTGCAGATTAATGTGGTTTGTTATTGTTCAGTGCAGTGATCGCTCTGGGGAAGAAGCTGTCCCTGAGTCTGTCTGTCCTAGTTTTGATTGACCTATACTGTCGGCCTGAGGGTAATAGGTCAAACAGGTGGTTGCTGGGGTGGGATGTGTCTTTGATGATGCTGGCAGCTCTGCTGAGGTAGTGAGAGCTGGCAACGTCCTCCAGGCTGGAGGACAGAGTCGATGAGAAAGCGACAGCGGATAACTGTTCAGACTAAACAAGCTGTGACATGGAACTTGAAAGTAGGCATGGGCCGGTATGAGATTTGGACAGTATGATAACGTGGGCAAAAATACCACAGTTTCACAGTATTATGTATAACTTTAAAATGTGCTTTAAAAGCATTATGGCTATTTCCATATGAAGCACGCGTGATTCAGGCACACTAATTGACGCGATGTCTACCGCTAAGAGCACTATACCACTGATAACTTTAGAGAAAATACCAAAATGATAGTCTCTCTTTTAGACATGTAGCATCTGCCCCGTGGGAAACATGACTTACTTCCTTAAGGGAGAAACGTGGCTGGAATAAGGCCCGGAACTCCGGATGCTCAATACTTGGCCCAGCTTAACCAACAAAGTGCTTGAAATAAATGTATTTGTCCTTCTTGACATGTTTGTGGGAGAAATTTGGTCGACCACAAGCACGACTCGAGTCCACCGCTTGTACTTCTCAGTGGTTTCAAAGATGGGATAAAATTTACTCCTTCCATGTAATCCTTTGTGGGTATCTTGAATCACTCCGCGTCCGACACAGGCCATAGCTACGGTGCTTTGTTACCACTGTTTTTAGCTTGAAGGGCTTTTCTGCAGAAAAGAAAACGAAAAAGCCGATTTGGTCCTTTTAGACGGAGGGAAAAGTTCAGTGTAGGCTTCGCCTCCTTCAGCCATGATACAGAGCTAACTAACATTAGCTGCCTGTTTGTAAACAGACAGAGGTGCTCGCCGGTGGAAGGGTGGCAGCGGCTGCCTCCGCTCTGCCTGTCAAGAATTCTCATAACCCGCTCATACCGTAGGGACGGTATAAGGGAAAATTTTAGTGGTTTTGATACCATGGCTTTTTCATACCGCGGTATACTGTGAAACCGGTTATCGGCCTATGTCTACCTGAAAGGGCTACTAGCCGTTGGTGTCAGCAATATTAACGTTTACCTGCTTATTGACTGTGGACGGACAAATGAAAGAATCAAGCAACACAAACCTGACGATGGCTATCAAACGTTTACTGACCGTAATTTGGAACTTGTAGAACTTGAACATATCAAAAGGGATGACGACTTTGCTTACAAATGAAACTGTGTGAATACGGAACAGTGCCAGACAGCAGAATAATATTCTACGTGGCTGCTCTGTACAAACAGCAGAAGTAAAATCAGTGGGAGGCAGTTGTGTTTCAGGGTATGTATTTATTACTACTTTCTTTGTGCTTTCTGAGTACATCGTGGGTTAAAAAGGAGCTGGAAACAGAAATAGGTTGGTCGGCCAAAGTTGGAGAATTCAGGCCAAAACAAATACTGTGGCCCCTGTGGCGGTACATAAGTACTTATACGCAGTGGGGAGAATTGACCAGAGCAGTGCGGATAATCGGCTTAATGATTGTTAAGTAAATTCATAAATGGCCAAGACTGATAAATTGCATAAATACACAATGTGCATTTAAAGTGAACCACAGTCAGCTGTTTAAACGGCACTCGCCTTTGCAGGCATAGAGCCGGATGGACTGCTGCCTCGTTAGGGCTCATAACATCAGATCTTAAAGTTCAGAGTTCGTTGTATCCCCCCCTCCCAAAAAATTGCCAGTACTCACACATACTTAAACATCCCTTGTTTATTGTTTCAGCATTCTAAAGAGACAGCGAGACAGAGAGAGAGCACTTCATGTACTGTTTTTGAGAAAGGAGCGCATTTCTAAAAATAAATAAAAGTACTTCATTTAGTCATATTTGGAGTCAGTTTGGGTCAGTTTATGTAAATTGTTGGAGTCAGTTTGGGTCAGTTTGGGTAAATCGTCGCACTGCTGTGCTCACGTTCAGGTGCAGCCTGACTGACTGAGGATTGCACCGACCACCTGCGCTTACGGTCCAGTGTCAGGGGAGTGCTGAATAATTACCCAGGAAAAGAGAAAGGGATACACTAAATTTGACAATCGCTGTGATGGCGCAACGACATTGTGCCATTGCTTAGGGAGAGCCCTGGACTGTTATTTAAAAACGCAAAAGTACTTTTTATCTGATTACTCGATTAATCACCAGAATACTCTATTACTAAAATAATCGATAGCTGCAGCCCTACATTATATTACATAAAAAAAAGCTGACTTTGGGTTGATGTAGTGTAATGTAAATGTATCTAGGGCCTTGTGGGGCCCCAGAAACCAAATTAAATTTTCATCTACTGATACATTTTCAACATCTCCTGGAAGAAAAAATCTCAAAATTAGTGCATATTTAAATGATCCTAGATTCGACCTTTCATTTGAACCATCAATGATCATGTTGAAATAACACAATACGACGTGGAAGTAGGACCTGGAATGATTTTCCTTTTAATTGTAAACCAAATTATGCATTAACTCAGAACAATTAAACTACATGAAATTCATGAAGACTGAAAAGACTGTTAAACCATGTCAAAAACCACAGCTAAAGATTGTAGAATATTTTAAAAATCAGGGTAAAATATCAATAACATAACTCAGCCACATGGGGTGTGCAGCCAGTACATTCTGAGTGCCGGTCCCAAGCCCGGATAAATGAGGAGGGTTGCATCAGGAAGGGCATCCGGCGTAAAACAAGCCAACCCAACTATGCAGACTCAGAATGGAATTCCCATACCGGATTGGTCGCGGCCCGGGTTAACAACGTCCGCCACCGGTGCTATTGCCCAACAGGGTGCCGGTGGAAATTGGGCTACTGCTGGGCGAAGATGACGAAGAAGAGGAGGAAAACGTTGCCACGAACAGCGGGAGAAGAAGAAAACTAGAAGGGTGGAAATGACAGTGGGGACTTTGAATGTTGGTAGTATGACTGGTAAAGGGAGAGAGCTGGCTGATATGATGGAGAGGAGAAAGGTAGACATATTGTGTGTGCAAGAGACCAAGTGGAAGGGAAGTAAGAGCAGGAGTATTGGCGGTGGGTACAAGTTGTTGTACCATGGTGAGGACAGGAAGAGAAATGGTGTTGGGGTCATTTTAAAGGAAGAATATGTTAAAAGTGTGTTGGAGGTTAAGCGAGTGTCTGACAGGGTGATGAGTGTGAAGTTGGAAATTGAAGGGGTGATGATGAATATCATCAGTGCATATGCCCCACAGGTAGGTTGTGAGATGAAGGAGAAAGAAGATTTCTGGAGTGTGTTAGATGAGGTGGTGGAGAGTGTGCCCAAGCATGAAAGAGTGGTGATAGGAGCAGACTTCAATGGGCATGTTGGTGAAGGGAACAGAGGTGATGAGGAAGTAATGGGTAGATATGGTATCAAGGATAGGAATGGGGAAGGACAGATGGTAGTTGATTTTGCAAAAAGGATGGAAATGGCTGTGGTGAATACCTACTTTAAGAAAAGGGAGGAGCACAGGGTAACGTATAAGAGTGGAGGAAGGTGCACACAGGTGGACTACATTCTTTATAGGAGATGCAAGCTAAAAGAAATCACAGACTGTAAGGTGGTAGCAGGAGAGAGTGTCACTAGACAGCATAGGATGGTTGTTTGTAGGATGACTTTAGAGGTAAAGAAGAAGAGAGTGAGAGCTCAACAAAGGATCAGATGGTGGAAGCTGAAGGAGGAAGACTGTTGTGTGAAATTTAGCGAGCAGGTGAGAGAAGCACTGATTGGAGGGGAAGCCATTATGGACAACTGGAAAAGTACTGCAGATGTGGTGAGGGAGACAGCTAGGGCAGTACTGGGTATGACATCTGGACAGTGGAAGGAAGACAAGGAGACTTGGTGGTGGAATGAAGAGGTCCAGGAAAGCATAAGGAGAAAGAGGTTGGCGAAAAAGTTTTGGGATAGTCTGAGAAATGAAGAAAGTAGACAGGAGTACAAGGAGATGTGGCGTAAGGTGAAAAGAGAAGTGGCAAAAGCAAAGGAAAAGGCATATTGCGAGCTGTACAAGAAGTTGAATAGTAAGGAAGGAGAAAACGACTTGTACCGATTGGCCAGACAAAGGGACAGAGCTGGAAAGGATGTGCAGCAGGTTAGGGTGGTAAAAGATGCACATGGTAATGTGCTGACAAGTGAGGAGTGTGTGCTGAGAAGGTGGATGGAATATTTTGAAGAGCTGATGAATAAAGAAAATGAGTGAGAGAAAAGGCTGGATGATTTGGTGAGAGTAAATCAGGAAGTACAAGAGATTAGTAAGGAAGAAGTGAGGGCTGTTATGAAGAGGATGAAGAGTGGAAAGGCAGTTGGTCCAGATGACATTCCAGTGGAGGCATGGAAATGTCTAGGAGAGATGGCAGTAGAGTTTCTAACCAGATTGTTTAATAAAATCTTGGAAAGTGAGAGGATACCTGAGGAGTGGAGACGAAGTGTGCTGGTTCCTATTTTCAAGAACAAGGGTAATGGGCAGAGCTGCAGTAACTACAGAGGCATAAAGC
Organism: Thalassophryne amazonica; assembly: GCF_902500255.1. Classification (NCBI taxonomy): domain Eukaryota; kingdom Metazoa; phylum Chordata; class Actinopteri; order Batrachoidiformes; family Batrachoididae; genus Thalassophryne; species Thalassophryne amazonica. The sequence continues at coordinate 58,697,744 of NC_047119.1, read as the reverse complement.
TGATCAGCCACAGCATGAAGTTACGGGAAAGAGTAGTACAAGCTAGGCTTAGAAAACAGGTGAAGATCTGTGTGCAGCAATATGGTTTCATGCCAAGAAAGAGCACTACAGATGCAATGTTTGCTCTGAGAATACTGTTGGAAAAGTACAGAGAAGGCCAGAAAGAGTTACATTGTGTGTTTGTGGACTTAGAAAAAGCTTATGATAGGGTAACAAGAGAAGAGTTGTGGTATTGTATGAGGAAGTCTGGCGTGGCAGAGAAGTATGTTAGGGTAGTGCAGGACATGTACAAGAATAGTGTGACAGCGGTGAGATGCGCAGTCGGAATGACAGACTCATTCAAGGTGGAGGTGGGATTACACCAAGGATCAGCTCTGAGTCCTTTCTTGTTTGCAGTGGTGATGGACAGGTTGACGGATGAGATCAGACAGGAGTCCCCGTGGACTATGATGTTTGCAGATGACATTGTGATCTGTAGTGAGAGTAGAGGGCAAGTTGAGTCTAGTCTGGAGAAGTGGAGATATGCTTTGGAGAGAAGGGGATTGAAAGTCAGTAGAAGCAAGACTGAGTACATGTGTGTGAATGGGAGGAAGCCCAGTGGAATAGTGCAGTTACAAGGAGTAGAAGTGGTGAAAGTAGATGAGTTTAAATATTTGGGGTCAACTGTTCAAAGTAATGGAGAGTGTGGTAGAGAGGTGAAGAAGAGAGTGCAGGCAGGGTGGAGTGGGTGGAGAAAGGTGGCAGGAGTGATTTGTGACCGAAGAATATCAGCAAGAGTGAAGGGGAAAGTTTACAAGACAGTAGTGAGACCAGTTATGTTGTATGGTTTAGAGATGGTGGCACTAACAAAAAGACAGGAGGCAGAGCTGGAGGTGGCAGAGCTGAAGATGTTGAGATTCTCTTTGGGAGTGACAAGAATGGACAAGATTAGGAATGAACATATCAGAGGGACAGCTCAGGTGGGACGGTTTGGAGACAAAGTCAGAGAGGCGAGATTGAGATGGTTTGGACATGTGCAGAGGAGGGACCCAGGGTATATAGGGAGAAGGATGCTGAGGATGGAGCCACCAGGCAGGAGGAGAAGAGGGAGACCAAAGAGGAGGTTCATGGATGTGCTGAGAGAGGACATGCAGGTGGTTGGTGTGACAGAGGAAGATACAGAGGACAGGGTGAGATGGAAACGACTGATCTGCTGTGGCGACCCCTAACGGGAACAGCCGAAAGACAAAGAAGAAGGTAAAATATCAATAACATACCTAATAGTAAAAAAGCCACACTTTCTTGTGTAAATTCCTGTAAATCCACTCAAAGCCACAGTGTCTTTTTTCCATGAAAAAAGTCTACACTAATAAAAACTAATTTACATTGTTGTGTAAATTCATTTTTTTCAAAGTCTAGATTAATGAAAGAAAAAAGGCACATAATCTTTTTTGAAATCCTGTTTGAACAGCACAATGTTTATTTTCCACAGAGAGAAAAAAATTCTTACCAGTTCACTTTTCCCATTCATCTTTCAGGTGTGTTCATGAAGCCAGCAACAATTCCACGGATTCTTATCCTTATCACACTTTTTCAAACTGTCTTTCTCGCCATCTTCGCTCTGTCTGATGTCGCTTCGTGACACAGACATGCTGCAAAATTCTTCTTTTAAAAACTTGAAAGTTCTAAAAGTTTGCGATGTCCACATGCTACGTTTAGCTAAGCTTCGCACAGGAGCCACACAGTGTCACTGCAGCAACCAACCAGTCCTGCTTTACGACAGCTGTCGTTAACAGCTACACTTTGAGTGGCATTTATTCTCCTTGAAACTCTGCGGATCTGAGGAAAATGATTTGTATCTGTAACACACAGATCAGTGTCCGCGTTCTTATAAAACTTGCATGTCATACAAAAAAGAACGCTTTGCGATAAGCATTTTAAAAACTCAGTAACGATTACGATTAAAGAGTACAACACTAACACCCCACCCATGATGAAACCTTCAACAAAGGTCTAAATTTGGCATATTTAAAGTTTGGGAGTATTTTCAGATTTAATCCAATCAGGCATCATTTGCACACATGCATTTGTTTATCTGATGTTATGACGGAGCATTATTTTATAGAAGTGCCTCTCCATCAAATGAATACAGAACAGCCAAGTATTTATGCACATATTTGGAAAATCACGAAAAATGTTCATAAACTGCTAAAAATACAACAATCTTGAACAAATATGTAATCAATTCACAACAGAAACTAATTTTCCACATTATCATCACCAATTCTGCATCTGGTTAGAAAAAAAAAATCATAACTACACCGTTAAAATTTTCAACTAATTTGGTACACCAAAATTAGGAGAAATATTTTTTCTATTATGGAAAGTGCACAAGAAGTGGCAGACAAATGAAATTAAATTAGCAATGTGTCACCAACAATGATGACATATTTAACTTGACATCCATGGACAAGCACAAACACATTTTGTGTGTGTGTGTGTGTGTGTGTGTGTGTGTGTGTGTGTGTGTGTGTGTGTGTGTGTGTGTGTGTGTGTGTGTGTGTGTGTGTGTGTGTGTGTACTACACCCGTCAAAAATGAAAATGTGAATATTCTGTTGAATGCGCAATACAAAAAGTTAGAAAAATATACCCACAAGCCCAGTCACCCAAGCCATCGGCACAGCAATTTTTTTCTTTCTATAAGCATCTCACACTCACACACACAGCCACACACACAAAAACTTCCGATATTGTGACACATTGAGACCACATACTGACTCTGTGGTTCATGTATGATTCTCCCACAGCCATCGTTTTCAAGACATATGACTGACAAACTGCACTGTGATTCACCAGGGTTACCCCAAATGCATTGTAGGAAATGTGATTTCAGCACAGAGAAAAGTTTACGTTTACTGTGGCTGACCAACTGAGCACAGGGAGCGCCTTAAAGCAGGGATTTACAATGAATTCACTTGTTCATGTCATGAAAGCTGTCATCTTTTACAACTCAACATCATCACCTAATGCAATGCTAACAAGCTAATGCTAGCATGAGCGCATCGTTTCTGAGCACACACACACATCTTCAACCACTTAGTCCAATTAAGGGTCACGGGGGATGGAGCCTGTCCCAGCAGTGATAGAGCCTGACAGGACAGGACGCCAGTCTGTCACAGGGCCACAAACAAACACATTCACACCCACTCGCACACATACGGACAATTTAAAGATGTGGGAGGAAACCGCAGCACCCAGAGGAAACCCACTCAAACACGGCGAGAACATGCAAACTCCACACAGAAAGGCCACAGGCGGGAATCAAACCCATGAACTTCTCGCTGTGAGGCAACAGTGCTAACCACTAAGCCACCGTGATGCCCCCTTGATTACAAATACAGCACCCTCCAAAAATATTGGAACACTTTATATTTCACACATTTTAATTTGTTTATGCCATTTCAAATACAAACAAAAAAAAATAAGAATAAGAATACAAAAAATAGAAATTTCTAAAATTAACGTCGTCAAACTCAAACTCAAAGCAAATCTGTACAACTTGATATAAAGTAATTAAAAATATAAAAGCCAAAGTAGAGGGTTGCATAAGTAATGGGCCCCAAGCACTAAGGACCGAGAAGCTTTCAAGCTAGCGATGGCGGCTGTGGTTAGCTTGGATAAACAGAGCTAATTTCAACCCCGAACTGAGCAAACAGCATAGCAAAGTGTGCTCTGAGCATCTGACCTCAGGTGTTTTTGGTGGATAATTCTGGAATGAGTAAAATAATGTAAGATGCAATAATATAGCGAATGCAAGCTCTACAAATGATGAAATCTGACCATTTGTCCCTCCATTTACCACTGCATTTTGCAGACTGATTTTTTTTTTCACTTCACCTATTTGTGAGCATCAGAAACATTTGCACAAATAATTCAGTGTGCACTAATAGCTTTACAGATACTGTAAAATTTACCTTGATTTACTGCATAGTGAAGACGTCACTAACTCGGCTAACAGGCTATCCACTAACCCGCCGTCTGCAGTGGAGCCCAAACCATAAACATCAAATTTGATCAAAATAATCAAGAGCATACACAACTGTTTACCTAAACAACAGAAAACATTATTTCTATCCTCAGACTTTAATCGTGGTTGTAGGTTGATAATGCGATGAGGCAATGTGGTTTAGGTCGATGCTTTCGTGATGCGATGTGGCTTGAAACCCACTAAAAAAAAATGTGGTAATTTTTTTTTCTCCCCAGACTCACTGAGCTGGTATTGTATGTTGGGAATATTTAAATTGAACACCGTCTGCAAAACTTACACTAAACAAAAATATAAATGCAACACTTTTGGTTTTGCTCCCATTTTGTATGAGATGAACTCAAAGATCTAAAACTGTGGAATGTTGGTCCACTCCTCTTCAACGGCTGTGCGAAGTTGCTGGATATTGGCAGGAACTGGTACATGCTGTCGTATACGCCGGTCCAGAGCATCCCAAACATGCTCAATGGGTGACATGTCCGGTGAGTATGCCGGCCATGCAAGAACTGGGACATTTTCAGCTTCCAAGAATTGTGTACAGATGTCTGCAACATGGGGCCGTGCATTATCCTGCTGCAACATGAGGTGATGTTCTTGGATGTATGGCACAACAATGGGCCTCAGGATCTCGTCACGGTATCTCTGTGCATTCAAAATGCCATCAATAAAATGCACCTGTGTTCTTCGTCCATAACAGACGCCTGCCCATACCATAACCCCACCGCCACCATGGGCCACTCGATCCACAACATTGACATCAGAAAACTGCTCACCCACACGACGCCACGCATGCTGTCTGCCATCTGCCCTGAACAGTGTGAACCGGGATTCATCCGTGAAGAGAACACCTCTCCAACGTGCCAAACGCCAGCGAATGTGAGCATTTGCCCACTCAAGTCGATTACGACGACGAACTGGAGTCAGGTCGAGACCCCGATGAGGACGACGAGCATGCAGATGAGCTTCCCTGAGACGGTTTCTGACAGTTTGTGCAGAAATTCTTTGGTTATGCAAACCGATTGTTTCAGCAGCTGTCTGAGTGGCTGGTCTCAGACGATCTTGGAGGTGAACATGCTGGATGTGGAGGTCCTGGGCTGGTGTGGTTACACGTGGTCTGCAGTTGTGAGGCTGGTTGGATGTACTGCCAAAGTCTATGAAACGCCTTTGGAGACGGCTTATGGTAGAGAAATGAACATTCAATACACGAGCAACAGCTCTGGTTGACATTCCTGCTGTCAGCATGCCAATTGCACGCTCCCTCAAATCTTGCGACATCTGTGGCATTGTGCTGTGTGATAAAACTGCACCTTTCAGAGTGGCCTTTTATTGTGGACAGTCTAAGGCACACCTGTGCACTAATCATGGTGTCTAATCAGCATCTTGATATGGCACACCTGTGAGGTGGGATGGATTATCTCAGCAAAGGAGAAGTGCTCACTATCACAGATTTAGACTGGTTTGTGAACAATATTTGAGGGAAATGGTGATATTGTGTATGTGGAAAAAGTTTTAGATCTTTGAGTTACCTCATACAAAATGGGAGCAAAACCAAAAGTATTGCGTTTATATTTTTGTTGAGTGTATGTCTTTCAAAATTTAAAATATTTTTGTCATAAAAAAATAAACATCCAAACTCCAGTCACAAACTTGTACATCTTAAGACTCAATACCATCACCTTTAGGTTCTCCTTGTAGCGAGCAAATGTAGCTTCATCCGAAGAATCGCTGTAGCATGCACAAAGTATCAAATCAGAAGTGTTTACAGTGTTTTTAAAAGACATTTTTAATATTTCTGCTTCAGCTTTCATCTGTAGCAAGTTGCAGGACAAAATGGTGTTGCACGAAGCATCATGGGTAACCGCGCCCAGAATACAAAGGGGTCTATAAACCATCAACTCCAAACAGAACACACAGTAAAGCTAAGAAACTGAGACATTTTATCCGCAGAAGTGCATCAGGATAAACAGGAATCAGATCCAGAGTGAAAAAAATGGAACAACAGCAATGCAGCTTTTGATAAATACAAGGTGGGGGAGAGTTGGGTGTGGTGGGGTCCAACATCAACACAAATGTGGTTTAATCCTACTGGACAGGTAAGCTAACAATACTGAAGAGGTTAAGAGTGAATGTGTTTTGTTGGTTCAAGTTGGGAAACATGGGTAATTCAATTATTGCAGCGATGAAAACTATTCCACTGACAGGATGATAAATTAAAGCCATTTTGAAAATTATAGAATTTTTGTCATTTGTTGACGGGGAAAAAACACCAACACCAAAACATTTCTACAGTGCACCTATGGTCTGTTCATAGCTATTCAATGTTTGTTTTTTGTGCATTTAGCAAATCTGAAGTATTCCCAAATTGAAAGACCCAGACCATATCAGAATTGTACTCAAGACTCCTAGGAATGTGCATAGCCGTGGTCTGAAAGCAGAAGCATTGATGAAATTTCCAAAAATTTTATTGCATCAGAAGGGCATCTGGCATAAAACTTGGGCCAAATACCAATGCGGATCTGGCTGTATCCACTGTGGTGACCCCAAACAACAACGGTAGCAGTTGAACTGACAACAACAACTATGTATTTTACAAGCATATATGAGCTTTAATTCATTTGAAAGCTTGACTCTTAGTCTTGTCCATCCAAATTGGAAGTCCCAAAAACCAGTTTTATTTGTTATTATCTATCGTCCACCTGGTCGTTACTGTGAGTTTCTCTGTGAATTTTCAGACCTTTTGTCTGACTTAGTGCTTAGCTCAGATAAGATAATTATAGTGGGCGATTTTAACATCCACACAGATGCTGAGAATGACAGCCTCAACACTGCATTTAATCTATTATTTGACTCTATTGGCTTTGCTCAAAAAGTAAATGAGTCCACCCACCACTTTAATCATATCTTAGATCTTGTTCTGACTTATGGTATGGAAATAGAAGACTTAACAGTATTCCCTGAAAACTCCCTTCTGTCTGATCATTTCTTAATAACATTTACATTTACTCTGATGGACTACCCAGCAGTGGGGAATAAGTTTCATTACACTAGAAGTCTTTCAGAAAGCGCTGTAACTAGGTTTAAGGATATGATTCCTTCTTTATGTTCTCTAATGCCATATACCAACACAGTGCAGAATAGCTACCTAAACTCTGTAAGGGAGATAGAGTATCTCGTCAATAATTTTACATCCTCATTGAAGACAACTTTGGATGCTGTAGCTCCTCTGAAAAAGAGAGCTTTAAATCAGAAGTGTCTGACTCTGTGGTATAACTCACAAACTCGTAGCTTAAAGCAGATAACCCGTAAGTTGGAGAGGAAATGGCGTCTCACTAATTTAGAAGATCTTCACTTAGCCTGGAAAAAGAGTCTGTTGCTCTATAAAAAAGCCCTCCGTAAAGCTAGGACATCTTTCTACTCATCACTAATTGAAGATAATAAGAACAACCCCAGGTTTCTTTTCAGCACTGTAGCCAGGCTGACAAAGAGTCAGAGCTCTATTGAGCTGAGTATTCCATTAACTTTAACTAGTAATGACTTCATGACTTTCTTTGCTAACAAAATTTTAACCATTAGAGAAAAAATTACTCATAACCATCCCAAAGACGTATCGTTATCTTTGGCTGCTCTCAGTGATGCCGGTATTTGGTTAGACTCTTTCTCTCCGATTGTTCTGTCTGAGTTATTTTCATTAGTTACTTCATCCAAACCATCAACATGTTTATTAGACCCCATTCCTGCCAGGCTGCTCAAGGAAGCCCTACCATTATTTAATGCTTCGATCTTAAATATGATCAATCTATCTTTGTTAGTTGGCTATGTACCACAGGCTTTTAAGGTGGCAGTAATTAAACCATTACTTAAAAAGCCATCACTTGACCCAGCTATCTTAGCTAATTATAGGCCAATCTCCAACCTTCCTTTTCTCCCAAAAATTCTTGAAAGGGTAGTTGTAAAACAGCTAACTGATCATCTGCAGAGGAATGGTCTATTTGAAGAGTTTCAGTCAGGTTTTAGAATTCATCATAGTACAGAAACAGCATTAGTGAAGGTTACAAATGATCTTCTTATGGCCTCGGACAGTGGACTCATCTCTGTGCTTGTTCTGTTAGACCTCAGTGCTGCTTTTGATACTGCTGATCATAAAATTTTATTACAGAGATTAGAGCATGCCATAGGTATTAAAGGCACTGCGCTGCTGTGGTTTGAATCATATTTGTCTAATAGATTACAGTTTGTTCATGTAAATGGGGAATCTTCTTCACAGACTAAAGTTAATTATGGAGTTCCACAAGGTTCTGTGCTAGGACCAATTTTATTCACTTTATACATGCTTCCCTTAGGCAGTATTATTAGACGGTATTGCTTAAATTTTCATTGTTACGCAGATGATACCCAGCTTTATCTATCCATGAAGCCAGAGGACACACACCAATTAGCTAAACTGCAGAATTGTCTTACAGACATAAAGACATGGATGACCTCTAATTTCCTGCTTTTAAACTCAGATAAAACTGAAGTTATTGTACTTGGCCCCACAAATCTTAGAAACATGGTGTCTAACCAGATCCTTACTCTGGATGGCATTACCCTGACCTCTAGTAATACTGTGAGAAATCTTGGAGTCATTTTTGATCAGGATATGTCATTCAAAGCGCATATTAAACAAATATGTAGGACTGCTTTTTTGCATTTACGCAATATCTCTAAAATCAGAAAGGTCTTGTCTCAGAGTGATGCTGAAAAACTAATTCATGCATTTATTTCCTCTAGGCTGGACTATTGTAATTCATTATTATCAGGTTGTCCTAAAAGTTCCCTAAAAAGCCTTCAGTTAATTCAAAATGCTGCAGCTAGAGTACTGACGGGGACTAGCAGGAGAGAGCATATCTCACCCATATTGGCCTCTCTTCATTGGCTTCCTGTTAATTCTAGAATAGAATTTAAAATTCTTCTTCTTACTTATAAGGTTTTGAATAATCAGGTCCCATCTTATCTTAGGGACCTTGTAGTACCATATCACCCCATTAGAGCGCTTCGCTCTCAGACTGCAGGCTTACTTGTAGTTCCTAGGGTTTGTAAGAGTAGAATGGGAGGCAGAGCCTTCAGCTTTCAGGCTCCTCTCCTGTGGAATCAGCTCCCAATTCAGATCAGGGAGACAGACACCCTCTCTACTTTTAAGATTAGGCTTAAAACTTTCCTTTTTGCTAAAGCTTATAGTTAGGGCTGGATCAGGTGACCCTGAACCATCCCTTAGTTATGCTGCTATAGATGTAGACTGCTGGGGGGTTCCCATGATGCACTGTTTCTTTCTCTTTTTGCTCTGTATGCACCACTCTGCATTTAATCATTAGTGATCGATCTCTGCTCCCCTCCATAGCATGTCTTTTTCCCGTTTTTTTCCCTCAGCCCCAACCAGTCCCAGCAGAAGACTGCCCCTCCCTGAGCCTGGGTCTGCTGGAGGTTTCTTCCTGTTAAAAGGGAGTTTTTCCTTCCCACTGTAGCCAAGTGCTTGCTCACAGGGGGTCGTTTTGACCGTTGGGGTTTTACATAATTGTTGTATGGCCTTGCCTTACAATATAAAGCGCCTTGGGGCAACTGTTTGTTGTGATTTGGCGCTATATAAAAAAAGAATTAAGAATTAAGAATTAAAAAAAAAAAAAAAAGGTCACGGAAGCAAAACGGTGAGTTTATTTGAACTTTTTAACAATTTTGAACTACCGGTATTTAACAATATGATACTCACATTGTTTTTTATTATGGTTCTGTCACAAATCCATCGAAGTCCTCATCTTCTGTGTCTGAATTGAACAGCTGGGCAATTTTGCCATCAAACACGCCAGGTTCCTGCTAATCATCGCTATCGTTTTTGCCTTCAGTCGAAGAGTGACTGTAGAGACGCTTCTCCCGGCTGTTCTTTGTTCAATGACCCATTGCTCGAGTTGGTCTTCTAGCTGTGGCCACCTCGCTTTGTTTCCGCGGAAACTCCGTTTGGTCTTTTTAACTTGGCGCAGTTCATTTTCTTGTTTCCTCTCGCAGCTGCTCTATTCCCATGAACAACCGCGTAACTGATAGCCTGCAGTCTGAATTGTGCCTCGTAAGAATGTCTCTTTGCTGGCGCCATTTTCCGGGGTCCTTAGACAAACAAATGTTGTTTTGCAGGATACTTGTAGTATACGGTAACTACCGGAGGAGTGGTGGAGGTAAGTGTACGTACCACGGACTCTTCTCTGATTGGTTTATCGCTGGCAGCGTACGTACTCTACGCTACCAGCGTACGTACTTTACGTATTACGTAATGTTCTCCGATTGGTTTATCGCTGCCAGGGTACGTACTCTACGCTGCCAGCGTACGTACTTTACGTATTACGTCCCTGTGTCAGTGGGAAATGGTCCGATATTCCGACGGTCAAAGACAACGTCGGTCGTTTTTACAGATTTTGGAATTCAGTGCGCACATAAGGCGCACCGTATTATAGGGCGCACGGCCAATTTTTGTGAAAATTTAAGGCTTTTAGGTGCACCTTATGGTGCGGAAAATACGGTACCTACAAATGCAGAGAAGATGATCTACAAATATTTCTTGATTTGCACAACTTTCACTCTTAAAATGTAAATATTGTTTTGGATTGATTGATTGATAAGAGGGGGCTTTACTGAACATGTACAATTTGTACATAAGACAACAGGATCTTAACAATTAATTAAACAACTGCAAATTATAAAGCAACACAATACTAAAATACCCTTGACCGTATGAGCCTTGGGTTCTTTATAATTTGCAGTTGTTTAATTAATTATTAAGGCCTGTTGTCTTACGTACAATTTGTACATGTTTAATAAAGCCCCTCTATTAATCAGTCAATAAAAAACAATATCTAAATTTTAACAGCATCTGCAGGAGGCTTTTCATGTGCATGTACTTGAGCTTTTGACAAAAGTGTAAGTTATGCAAATCAAGGAATATTTGTAGATGACCCTCTGTGCATTTGCTGGTATTAATGAGACAAATTTAACTAAGTTAGCTCCCAGCCTGTGATGTCACCATGCTAATGGCCGCTAAATAAGTTCAGAGGTGTTATTAGGTTCCAAAGATGGCGTTTTCTGTTTTAGAAGTGTTTATTTCTCACTAGCTTATACATAATGAGAAACATGCATATAAACACACAAAATGAAGCAGTTTTAGATAGACCAACCACTGATGTCACTGTACAGCCCTACTCTGAATGGCTGTCACGCCTGCCACTCAAAAAAAGGAATAGGTTCACACAGAATGTGAATTTTTAACCTCTCAAAATATGTCAAGGTTAGCCATCTTTGAACTCGTCCAAGGTCTCTGTCCCAAGAATGTTCCCTGTGAATTTGAAGACTGTGGCAGTAATAGAACTGGACTTATGCTATTCGCCCTATTGACGTATCCCATAATCCCTTGCGTGCCAGAGAGTCGCTGCAGTCAAATAACATATAGAGAATCCACATGATGACAATTGTAAATGAATACTTTACTACAAAAATGTAATTTTTTATGCTTTTCGTCACGTTAATAAGAAACTGCATGCATGATACCCTGAAAACTTGATAAAACAATTATAACAAATAATCCGTGTCTGCTACGTTTAATCTGCATGGAATTTAATAAACGCAAACCGAATTTCAGACATATATTAGTCTGGAACACAGAGGACAAACAGTGTTGTAAAGGACACTAATCAAGACGTCAAAAAGCAAACTTCACTTTCCCCCAGAACGACATGATCAGGAAGCGAGCGTAGCTCACAGCAGCTCCCATTGAAAATAACGGAGAGACAGCCTGTGATTCTCACGTTTACATAAAACAAACAACGTGGCTAAGGATACGTACATCCGTATCTTCTGCGGGACTGCTAAAGGTACGGACCGAGGAGAATAAGCTAAGTGCGCAACGCATCTGCGCATTTGTGGGTCAAACGGGGGCAAAAATTCCAACTACCAAACTCACACCGCTCCCATTGAATTTCGTATACAGTAGCATTAGCGGACTGTGAAAGTTAAGGCATACAGGGATTGTTTCAAAGGCTTTAAAGTGGATACGACACCTAAAAAATGATTTAAAACTGATATAAATATCAAAATATACATACAGTATAGTAAGTTGAAAGTGGTTTTAATTATTATCACTGAGAAATAACGTTTGTACAGTTTCTCAAAAGTGCGTTTCTTGGAAAGCGCGCTGGTAGCGTTCCATCAGCGGTCACATGATGCCGTGACATCACAGTGTGTAGAGTCCCGTCTTTGTCTGTTAGATTAACAACAGGAACAGATGGACCTCAGCATGGACAGTGACGAGATCAAGAACTTTTTTGACTCCTCTTCAAGTGTGGATTATTTCTGACTCGGATCCTGAGGATGTTGCAGCAGTGATTACACCCTACAGATTGGAGCTGTATCTTTCGGACGAACATTCAAACCAGGAGCATTCTGGCAGCGAAAATAATGCCGACGGTGTTTATGGCGGAGCCGAAGCAGAGGCAAGAGACGTGTCAATTCCGATGGATTTTGAAAGGCTGCAGAATATGGAATGGTAAGGTAGGCTTTGATTTTTGTTGCTGCTGTTTATAACACTCTAATTACTGTATAGCATTTTAGATTCGAGCGTCTGTTTACCGCCTTTGTTATTGTTCCAGAGCCGCGATAGTGTAGCTATTATTTGCGGACCACCGTCATTACCTTCGGGAGTGCCTGGCATTGCATTCATCCGTGTTTAGTTACGTTATTTTCATGAAAGAATAGGAAATAAACGGCGAAAGTTTCGAAAAAGATCGCTGAAAACAACAATGAACATGCCGCCACCGTGTTTACTACGTACGTTCCTTGACCATTTCAAGATTATTGTGAACATATTATTTGGGGTTACCCTGAACCATCCCTTAGTTATGCTGCTATAGACGTAGACTGCTGGGGGGTTCCCATGATGCACTGTTTCTTTCTCTTTTTGCTCTGTATGCACCACTCTGCATTTAATCATTAGTGATCGATCTCTGCTCCCCTCCACAGCATGTCTTTTTCCTGGTTCTCTCCCTCAGCCCCAACCAGTCCCAGCAGAAGACTGCCCCTCCCTGAGCCTGGTTCTGCTGGAGGTTTCTTCCTGTTAAAAGGGAGTTTTTCCTTCCCACTGTAGCCAAGTGCTTGCTCACAGGGGGTCGTTTTGACCGTTGGGGTTTTACATAATTATTGTATGGCCTTGCCTTACAATATAAAGCGCCTTGGGGCAACTGTTTGTTGTGATTTGGCGCTATATAAAAAAATTGATTGATTGATTGATTGATTGACATTTTAGGTGTTCCTGTGAGCGGTGTGAGAACATGGAGAGGGTAGAGGAAAGTGTCTGCTGTCGGGAGCAAATGCGTGGGTGCGAGTGGAGCGAGCAGCAGCCTGACATTTCGTGCATCGCACAACACCGCAGCTTTCGATCAATCTGCCTGGATGTGAAAAGGCTAAAACCTTTCGCCCTTGTGTTTGTGCAACATGCTGCGACACACTGGTCAGGCATATCGACAAACAAGTCCCTGAGAGCTGTGTTTAATCAAAGTTTCTGCCGCTAAAAAAAATGTAAACAACAGCCGCCAGGCGCGCAAGCCAATACGGTCTACATGTAGTGACGTATTTTAGGCTTGGTGCTCAGCGGGAAGCTGGTCACGGGGCGTGCACATTTTTCAGTGGTGGGACATTCAAATGTTATATATAACGGGAGAATTCGCATCCATTTTCCCAAAACGCTTAGGTTGACGGAATTATATAACCTTTGTTACATGTAATAAGACTATGTTGTCTTTAAGTGTCATATCCACTTTAAGCCTTAAGCGATGCATACAATAATGGAAGGTGTGCACGGGTACGGACATATTTGTGCATTCTGATTGGTCCGTAAGACATGACGTCACCGGGGAATACCCTCCGTATCTTTAGAACGGTCTCTGTAGATACGGGTCCATACCTGTAGCCACAGCCTAAAACAAATGCAATAACAACGTCTATAAACCCAGAGGATATATTCATGAGAGTTTTAGGCACAATATAAAAATAGTTTTATGTTGTGATGTTAACGGTGTTGTCCGTGTGCAGCGGTTAAAGTGAAGCCCGATCAGAGCGTCTCAATGCAGTTCTCAATGTTACTGAGCTCTTGCAGCGCGGCAAATTCTCTGACCTTTTGTGGGATTTGAAACATCAATAGGGCGAATACACAGACAGACGGATGGACGGCAAACGGACAGATGGACGCCAGGTCTTCAAAATACCCAATGGTCATATGTTGGCCTTGGATAAAAAACAACGCTCGTACAGCCGAGGGTATTTTAGCATAGTTTGACTTCAAGGGTACTAGCTATAAATTGCCCCCCACCCCACCTCTAGCGCCGCCACTGGATAAATTCCCTTTTAGCTTGTGCTAAATATTGGACGCCAATATAAATGTTTAAACCCACTATAAACACTTTAAAACCACTAAGTATTACACTTAAGGTGATTCATCTTGCCATAACAGTTTGCTTTGTCTAAATTTAAACACTCGGACCTTTGTGTAGGTTTGATAAAACACTTAATAAAAGACTATGTTTTTCACACTGTGTGAAACGTGTTTTGCGTCGTTAAAAGCGTCTTTTTTGTGTGTATGTATGTGTGTGTGTGTGTGTGTCGGTGTGTTTGTGTGAGTCAGTTCAGCCGTGCGCTACTTCCCTCTCCCAACCCCCACCGAGCTGTGTTCTCTATCAGACCTAAAGGCCGACTCAAAGCGCTTAATTTAAAACTCCGCACGGACTAAAAAACTACTCCTCGAACGGTTTCCGAGTGCGGACTTTAGCGGCGCTCCGCCGCTCGTCGCGAGCCGCCTGCGCCAGCAGCACGCGCAGCAATGGCTTCACGAGACTGCATCGAAATGGCTTCTGGGTTCAACCCTTGCTGTTAAAAAAAATCTGCCAAGAAAAAAAAAAAAACAAAAAAAGCCGATAAACGTGCCGTGTTTGTGTGCGTGCGCAGCGGCGAGTCGCTCCGCGCGCCCCGGTGCACCTGAGCCGCGAGTCCATGTGCCGTAAATCCTGCTCCAAAAACCGTCCTTTCTTTCTGTTTCATCCCCTTCTCGCTCATTCCCTCTCCTCCCCCAACAAGCGAGCCTTTCTCCTCTTAGATAACCGAGGCGGATTTTCTCTCTCTTACCATTTTCGTACTTTCTCAATAGCGGCCATAACCCTCTTGATGTCATCCTTCGCCCTGCTCCGGGTCTCGGCTCGGACCGACCTGCCCGACATCGCCGTGCTGGGGGATAATATTTTTAAAGCTCGCCGGCAGTTCAGACACAATGCAAACAGTAGAGCGCACAGGGGAGCCAGTGCGCATGCGCGCAGTGCCAGTAGCGGACGGGAGGGGGCGCTCGCGAGTATCCACGGTGGGCTGCAGCTCCTCCGTCTGGAGGACAACAAAGAGGAGCAGCCTGGGCTGGACCTCCAAACTTCACCGGACGAGCCTCCTCAGCTCGTCGGGTTTTTTTTTTTCCAGGAGTGGAGGGGCCGCGGGTCCGAGACTTTAGACTCGTTTGTGGTTTCCTTAAAAAAAAAAAAAAAACAGCACCGCGCCATGTTCACACACACACACACACACACACACACACACACACACACACACACACACACACACACACACACACAAATAATACAACCATCACGTTCTGCCACTTCAAATATTTTAGTTTGGCAATTTTTAGTATTTTAGTTGCGGTTGATACCGATTTGTCAAACCTTTTTACTGTCACGTTTGTGTGTTTTATTTCCAGTTGGGCCACAATGGAAACAAGCGCTTTATGCTTTTTTTGTGTTACCCAGTATATTTATGTATCCATGTTTATTTAATAAATTTTTACACTGTATTATCTTATGTTTACATTTTATACGAATAAAAATCAATCACCTCGAGTCAGTCTTTTTTTTTAAACTTTTATAACATTTTAATATTTTATAACAACATTTGAGGTCAAGGGATAGTAAAAGGAAAATAATAAGCATTGATTGTTTTTCATAAATGCCATACTTGTTGCTAATTACTGAGCACTGTCACTTCTAGTGAACTCCAACCATTTTTCCCATCGCTTCTTCCCTAGATCCTCCTGAAGTCTTAGTGAGTAGATCATGCGTTCCATGAGTTTAATATTTTCAACCATGGAAAAAAATAGATTCCTGTTGGGTGGCTGCTTCTGTAGCCAACATTTTGTAACTGACTTTTTGACTGAAGCCAGTAGTATCTTCAAGAGATAGTCATCATCTGAAGATATCTTTTCGGAGGAATAACCAAAGTACATCATTGTGGGGGAATAATCAAGGTCGAAGCCCATTACCTTTGAGATTATTTCTGCCACCTCTGTCCAGAAAGGCTGAATGAGTGGGCAGGACCAGAAGATGTGGCCATGGTCTGCTAAGATCTCTCCACAGTCTCTCCAACAGTTGGCAGGAGCCATGCTGTATTTCGATTTTTGTTTTGGTGTTATGAAAAAACGAATCTTTCCAACAGAAATCTCTCCAGGCATTAGAGTTTGTAGTTGAGGATTGTGTTTCCCATATCCTTGTCCACGTCTTCTGAAATACTAACATTCATTTCCCTTTCCTATTTTGCTTCGAGTCAGTCTTGACTAAAATGTTATTTAAGTTTTAGTCATAGTTCATTCGTCTGAGCTGTTTCTGTTTTTCAGTCAATTGTTTTTTAGCAAAAATTTCCATTGTGAATTTTTGTCAGCCATTTCACCAATTTTCAAAATGAAAACTGAATGCTCCAATCGTACTGAAAAATATAAATTATGTGTCTGATAAAGATTCCCAAAAAGGTATAGTTTGAGTGAATGTTATGGAGTTGGGTTAAAAAAAAAAAAATAACACAGCAAAAAGGATGAAGGGGTCAAAAGTAAACTTGCTCCAGTTTTGGTAAAAAGTAATGCAGATTATTGGTTGAGTGAACAGGTTTTTAAAAAGGAATAGTTTGGTTAGTTATGTTACAGGATAACATATATCATAGAATCCAATGGACACCAGCCTTCTTTGACCTTTACTTTGGAGACCAAGCATTCAACATGGTCAAACCTCTTCCATTTATAAAGACTGAAAGGTACTGTACATCTGCATGCTTGCAGAGCGCCATTCCACTATATTTATTTTACAGTAAGCATAGTTTTGCCCATTTGTACTCGTATATTGGTCCATTTGACTCCTTTACTTCTTACAGAAGTATTTTTGCTTTTCTTTGATTGTTGTTTATGCACCACTTACTTCTTACATATTTTTTTTCCTTTTATTATGCACCAATGACAATATATCAAACTCCTTGTATGCGAGAACTTACTCGGCAATGAATTTGATTCTGATTCTGATATTAGCTCAACCAATAATTTGCATCACTTTTTTTTACCAAAATTGGAGCAACTTTTGACTCCTGTATAAACTTAAATTTACCTTCATCACTATTTTTGCTGTTTTTACACCATAAAATTCAGTCACAAATAATCAAAACTATATATTTTGGATTCTTTAGATAAATATATGGTATACCGTTCAATCTGATTGGAACATTTTAAAATTCCTGTGTAATTCTTTATTGGGGTAGCACAGTGGTTTAGTGGTTAGCACTGTTGCCTCACAGCAATACGTCATAGAACTGATTCACACTTGTGACCTTTCTGTGTGGAGTTTGCATGTTCTCCCCATGTTTGTGTGGGTTCCCTCCAGGTGCTTTGGCTTCCTCCCACATCCAAAGACATGCAGGTTAGAGGGACTGAAATCTTTAAATTGTCTGTAGGTGTGTGTGGGGGTGTGACTATGTTTGTTAGTCGATATGTGGCCCTGCGACAGACTGGCATCCTGTCCAGGGTGTGCCCCACCTCATGCCCTATAACTGCTGGAATAGGCTCCACCCCCCCATGACTCAATTGGAGTGAGCTGAAAACCAGTCAGCATCTGGTGTGACCACCATTTGCCTCACACAGTGCAACACATCTCCTTCACATAGAGTTGATCAGTAGCCAGATGCCATCGAATGGGAGCATTTGCCCACTCAAATCAGTTACAATAACAAACTGCAGTCAGGTCGAGACCCCAATGAGGATGACGAGCATGCAGATGAGACAGTTTTTGACAGTTTGTGCAGAAATTCTTTGGTTCTGCAAACCGACTGTTGCAGCAGCTGCCCGGGTGGCTGGTCTCAGACGATATTGGAAGTGAACATGCTGGATGTGGAGGTCCTGGGCTTTTGTGGTTACACATGGCCTGCGGTTATGAGGCCGGTTGGATATACTGCCAAATTCTCTGAAATGCCTTTGGAGATAGCTTATGGGAGAGAAATGAACATTCAATTCAGGGGCAACAGCTCTGGTGGACATTCCTGCAGTCAGCATGCTAACTGCACACTCCCTCGAAACTTGCGACATCTGTGGCATTGTGCTGTGTGATAAAACTGAACATTTCAGAGTGGCCTTTTATTGTGGCCAGCCTAAGGCACACCTGTGCAATAATCATGCTGGCTAATCAGTATATTGTTATGCCACACCTGTGAGGTGGGATGGATTATCTTTGCAAAGAAGTGCTTATTAACACAGATTTAAACAGATTTGTGAAACATATTTGAGAGAAATAGGTCTTTAGTGTATATAGAAAATGTTTTAGGTCTTTGAGTTCAGCTAATGAAAAATCGGAGCAAAAACAGTAGTGTTGCATTTATATTTTTGTTCAGTATATTTTTATCTGCTGCACTATTTAGTCTCATTATAGTAAAAAATATGAGTTTAGTGATGAAAATTTAAGATTAAAATCTTAAAATTTCATCACTAAGATCTATCAAAGTCTATCATAAGCTTAGTAACTAAAATCTTAATTTTGTCACTAAAATCCTACATTTAGTCGACTAAAACAAAAGCAATTCATATGACTAAAAACTAAATTACATTACTATGACTAACCTAAAGCAAAATATGCAGATTTTAGTTTTAAAGGTTTTAGTCACTAATACAGAATATAACATTTTAGTCATGAAACTCTTATGATATTCTGTATTTTGTGACTACAATATTGATATTTAGTCAGCTGTGTTGGTCCTCCCGTGTAGTTCTGGGAATTCTGAGAATCATCCTTACCCCACGAGGTGATTAGTCACTAATTCAGAATATAAGATTTTAGTCACGAAAATCATATTTTGTATTTTGTGACTAAAATCTTGATATTTAGTCATCTGGGTTGGTCCTCCTGTGTAGTTCTAGGTGCCACGAGGTGAGATCTTGCATGGAGCCCCAGACCACGGAAGATTGACAGTCATCTTGTTTTTCTTCCATTTTCCATCACTAAAATCTTTCAATATTTTGTATTTAGTGACTAAAATCTGAAAAACTAAAGACTAAAATCTGATATTTAGTCATCTGAATTGTTTTAAGTTTAGTTTTTGTTAACTGTATATTAAAAGATTTTAGTGACTAAAATCTTAATTTTTAGTCATTAACATCCATCCATCCATCCATCCATTTTCTTCCGCTTTATCCGGAGTTGGGTCGTGGGGGCAGCAGCTCAAGCAAAGCCGCCCAGACCTCCCGATCCACACACACCTCCCCCAGCTCCTCCGGGGGAACCCCAAGGCATTCCCAAGCCAGCCGAGAGATGTAGTCCCTCCAGTGTGTCCTGGGTATTCCCCGGGGCCTCCTCCCAATGGGACGTGCCCGGAACACCTATCCAGCGAGGCGTCCAGGGGGCATCCGGAAAAGATGCCCGAGCCACCTCAACTGACTCCTTTCGACGTGGAGGAGCAGCGGCTCGACTCCGAGCTCCTCCTGAGTGACCGAGCTCCTCACCCTATCTCTAAGGGAGCGCTCAGCCACCCTGCAGAGGAAACTCATCTCGGCCGCTTGTACTCGCGATCTCGTTCTTTCGGTCATGACCCAAATCTCATGACCATAGGTGAAGATCGGTACATAGATTGATCAGTAAATCGAGAGCTTTGCCCCCCTACTCAGCTCTCTCTTCACCACGACGGTCCGATACAGCGACTGCATCACTGCAGATGCTGCACCGATCCGTCTATTGATCTCACGCTCCACCCGTCCCTCACTCATGAACAAGACCCCGAGATACTTAAACTCCTCCACTTGAGGCAAGGACATTCCACCAACCTGAAGAGGGCAAAGCACCTTTTTCCGGTCGAGAACCATGGCCTCGGATTTGGAGGTGCTGATTTTCATCCCGGACGCTTCACACTCGGCTGCAAACCGCCCCAGTGCACGCTGAAGGTCCTGATTTGACGAAGCCAACAGAACCACATCGTCCGCAAACAGCAGAGACGAGATTCTGCTGTTCCCAAACCAGAGCCCTCTACACCCTGGCTGCGCCTAGAAATTCTGTCCATAAAAATAATGAACAGAACCAGTGACAAAGGGCAGCCCTGGCAGAGGCCAACGTGCACTGGAAACAGGTTTGACTTACTACCGGCAATGCGAACCAAGCTCCTGCTGTGGTCGTACAGAGACCTTAGCAAAGGATAGCCCTTAGCAAAGGACCCCCGGACCCCGTACTCCCGGAGCACTCCCCACAGGGTGCCCCGAGGGACACGGTCGAACGCCTTCTCCAGATCCACAAAACACATGTGGACTGGTTGGGCAAATTCCCATGAACCCTCGAGCACCCGATGGAGCATGTAGAGCTGGTCCAGTGTGCCGTGACCAGGACGAAAACCACACTGCTCCCCCTGAATCCGAGGTTCGACCATCGGTCGAATTCTCCTCTCCAGTACTATGGAATAGACCTTACCGGGGAGGCTGAGGAGTGTGATCCCCCTATAGTTGGAACACACCCTCCGGTCCCCCTTCTTAAACAGAGGGACCACCACCCCGGTCTGCCAATCCAGAGGCACTGTCCCCGATCGCCATGCGATGTTGCAGAGGCGTGTCAGCCAAGACAGTCCCACAACATCCAGAGACTTAAGGTACTCAGGACGGACTTCATCCACCCCAGGAGCCTTGCCACCAAGGAGCTTTCTAACCACCTCGGTGACTTCAGCCTGGGTAATGGATGAGTCTGCCTCTGAGTCCCCAGTCTCTGCTTCCTCTTCGGAAGACGTGATGATGGGATTGAGGAGATCCTCGAAGTACTCCTTCCACCGCCCGACAACATCCCCAGTCAGGGTCAACAGCTCCCCACCCGCACCATAAACAGTGCTGGTGGAGAGCTGCTTCTGCCTCCTAAGGTGTCGGATGGTTTGCCAGAATCTCTTCGAGGCCGACCGATAGTCCTCCTCTATGGCCTCCCCAAACTCCTCCCAGACCCGAATTTTTACCTCTGCGACTGCACGGGCTGTGGCACACTTGGACTGCTGGTACCTGTCAGCTGCCTCTGGGGTCCCACCTACCAACAAAGACAAGTAGGACTCCTTCTTCAGCTTGACGGCATCCCTTACTTCCGGTGTCCACCACCGGGTTCGGGGATTGCCGCCGCGACAGGCACCAGAGACCTTGTGACCGCAGCTACGAGCGGCCGCATCGACAATGGAGGTGGAGAACATGGTCCACTCGGACTCCATGTCTCCAACCTCCCCCGGGATCTGGGAGAAGCTCTCCCAGAGGTGGGAGTTGAAGACCTCGCTGACAGAGGGTTCCGCCAGTCCTTCCCAGCAGACCCTCACGATATGTTTGGGCCTGCCAGGTCTGACCAGCTTCCTCACCTCCCAGCGGATCCAACTCACCACCAGGTGGTGATCGGTCGACAGCTCTGCCCCTCTTTTCACTCGAGTGTCTGAGACACGTGGCCGAAGGTCAGATGATACAACTACATAGTCGATCATCGACCTTCGGCTCAGGGTGTCCTGGTGCCACGTGAACTTATGGACACCCTTGTACTCGAACATGGTGTTCGTGATGGACAAACTGTGACTAGCATATAAGTCCAACAACTGAACACCACTCGGGTTCAGACCGGGGAGGCCGTGCTTCCCGATCACCCCCCACCAGGTCTCACTGTCGCTGCCCACATGGGCGTTGAAATCCCCCAGGAGAACAATGGAACGTCATTAAAATCTTATATTTAACTTAGCCACTAAAATCTTAGTTATGATGATGTGTCTCCCGTGGAGTTGACAGATGAGTAGGCAACAGGCTAATGGTTACGAGTCCTCATGTTAGAACAGAGGCCGAATCTTGAGGCACAAGATTTCCCACAGATGTTGCACAGGAAGATGTCTACGGAAGGAGCACCCTGCTTACTCCAGTCTCGTTTGTTCTTGACAGTCAGTATTCTCTTATGTTTGAAAGCCTTGATGCCAGTGGAGCACAGCTGCCTCCACTGTGGATGATCAAGTGCATGTGCTTCCCAGGTAGTAATGTCAATGTCACAGGCTTTTAGAAGTTGCCTTTGAAGTATTTGCATGGTCTTCCAGGTTTACATTGGCCCTCTTTCAGCTGACTGTACAACAGCATCTTGGGTGTCCTTCATGGGAGTTTTTCATGTGGATGACATGTCCTGTCCAGCACAGCTATCTCATGACTGTCATGCTGTCAATGCTGGGTGGACCACACCTCTCCAGGACCTCTAAGTTGGAAGCCTTGTCTTGCAACTTTATAGTCATGATTTCTCTCAGGCATCTTTTCTGAAACTGCTCCAGCAGGTGGATATGGTGAAGGTAAGCTGTCCGGGAGCAGTAGAGTAGGGTGCTCAAGATGGTGGCTCTGCAAGTGGCAATTTTGGTGCTAAGCTTAATGCCCTTGGCATTCCAGAGTCTGTTGATGAGTATACTTAAAGCTTGGCTTGCTTTGGCAATGTACCATGCTATTTCTGCATCTAGGTATCCTTTGCTGCAGATTGTGCTGCCCAAGGAACAGAAATTGTGAACACATTTGATCAGTGTTGACGGTGCTAAGGAAGGGACGGGATGTAGTACATGGGTCCTCAGCAAGAGCACAGATTAACTCCCGTAGAAGTGCCTGAAACACTTTGGATCTGGACTGGAGCCGTCTGAGCTGCACGTTATCTGTGTAAAACTGGATGTAGACAGCTCCTGTCACAGTCCTTAAAGGCACCAATCAATGTGGCAGCAAAGAAGATTGAAAACAGGATGGGTACCAGGTGGAGCGCTTTGTTCTGCTCCCAACATTTTGTTTGTTTTATTTATTTATTTATTTATTTGTAACTGACAAACAGCAAATAGCATGTCACTTGTTTCCCTGCCTGAGCGGAAACCGCACGGAGCCTCTGGGATGACGGTGTCTGAGATGCAGTTGATGAGTCGATTCACTATGGCACAGGCGAGGATATTGCACGCTATGCAGAGCAGCCAGATTGCTTGGTGGTTGTTGCAGCATGACTTGTGTCCCTCTTATTTATGTGGACAATGAATGTGTCCCAAAAGTCTTGGGGGACCTAGTCTTCCAGATTAACTGGAATAGGGTGGAAAGCCTACCTTGTAGCATATCTCCTCCACATTTGTAGATATCAACCTGAATACCATCTGTTCCTGGTGCTTTTCCAGACATCTGCTTCAGGGCTTTCTGGACTTCTGCCTACCTGGGAGGGACAGGGCCACAAAGACTGGTTTCATCAAACCAGTCTTTGTGGCTATGCTGTACAAAGCCAAGGGCATTTGTTGAGGTTGTGTAAAGATCATCTCAGAGAGTACTCCATTCCTCTTCCACATCACTTGGCCTCCTGGATTCCCTGCTGCAACTCTTCCTTGGCAGCAGGGAGTCAGCTGATGTTTAGCTTCTTGGGGGACTTTTGTCTGGATAGGTTGCTGTTTACGTAATGCTCATCCTGCTACAGACCAGGCGGTGGTCAGACCAGCAAGTGGCTCCTCTCTTGCAGTGATCATAGAGTGATGAATAAATCTCTTCTGTGTTTTTGGTGAACAATGATATAGTCCAACATGTGCTACTGTCTACAACGAGGGTGTATCCAGGTGTTCTAGTATGTGTTTGCTTGTTGAAATAGGGTGTTTGTGACGGTCAGGACATCTTGAGTGCAGAGTGACAGGAGAAGCAATCCATTTAAGTTGCACTTACCAGTCCCGTGGTGTCCTCGGACCTTTGGCCATGTGGTGACGTCCATATCTACACATGCACTGAAATCTCCAAGAATCATCAGTTTGTCTTTTCTATTGAGACTGCCCAACTGCACAACTCTTCATAAAAACGCCTCCTAAACATCATCTAACTCCAAATGTGACTTGGTGGTCTTCGCCATCACCTTCTGCGCTGTGGTGTGCTGGAGTAGCAGGCTGAAGGTGGCTGACATGAACAGACTCAATGAGCTCATCAGGAGGGCTGGGTCTGTGCTGGGGGTGGAACTTGAGTCTGTGCTGGAGGTGTTGGAGAGGAGGATGTCGAGAATACTGCTCGCCGTCTGTAGTAGCACCTCCCACCCCCTGTGTGCCACACTAGTGTCCTGTCAGAGCGCCTTCAGCACAGGTTTGAGGCTGCCGAGGTGCTCCTCAGAACACCACAGGAGGCCCTTCGTACCTGTGGCAATCAGACTGTATAACTCCTCCCCCTTCTGCAGGATGAATACTTAACGATCAGAGTTTTTCAGTTAATCAGAGCTATGTGCAATACTGTCAATATCTTGTGCAAGTGTCTTCAGTCATTTTGCATAAACATGTTATACTCACTGTTGTCACTGTAAAAAAAAAACAGCAATGCTTCCTGTTTCGGCACTCTGGAAAAGCAATTTCCTTTGGGATCAATAAAGTTGATCTTATTCTTCTTATTCTTAAAGTCTTCATAATATTTAAATATTTTTTAGTTGATGAAAGCTAATACAATTCAGATGATTAAATTATGACTAAAACTAAACCAAAATATGCTGGTTTACAAACTATCTCAGCTTTCACTAAAAGTATTTACTCACTAAATCATGATATTTTGTCATTTGAATTTTAGTTTAGTTTTAGTTAGCTAAGTATAAGAGTTTAGTAACTATATTAAGATTTTGGCCAGTAAAATCTTATGATATTGAGTAAATATTTAGACTAAAACTACTCTAAAACAGGTCAGATGACTAAATTATGATTAAAGCCAAATTACCTTTTAATCAAGACTATGACTTAAACTAAACCAAAATATGCTGCCAAAATATGTTTAAAAAATCATCACATGCCCCATGCCCCAAAAAATACTGTTTATGCTTGTGTACACAACTGTTTGAAGAAATGTGTGTATTTCCAAGATGTCCGTCTTACTGTTAAGGAGTATTTGATGCAATAATTGATGACTAGTCAAGGAAAATTTTAATTTTGAGGAAAAATCAGTCACATATCAAGGTCATAGACCAAAGTTAAAAATCTGAGCCCAATGTGTATTTAGTCAGGTTCATAAGTATTTGGACAGTGACATAATTTTTGTAGTTTTGTCTTCGATTCCTGTAGTCTTCTTATTGTTCTTCAGGGATGTGCTTGTTAGAGATGCATCTTGATGATGTAGGGTGGCCAGTTCCAGTCCTTGCCACCTTATACTTTCCCCAACTATTACTCAGGTACCCTTTTTACTGCTGGGTGTGCAGCAGGGTGGCATTGGATATCAGTCCCAGCTCGGACTCAAGCCAACAACCTTCTGCACAGAAAGCCTGTGCACCAACCACAGAGTCATCACACCCCCTTTGACTCCATCCAAAGTATGAACCTTTCACCAATGTCAGCCATTTGTAAACACACAGTCCCTCCATTCTCTGACCATAAGTAATCGGACAAGCTAAATAACTAAGCATTTTGCAAATACAATTGATCACTTTTACAGCTAGTTTTCTTTAAACAAGTCAGGGGGTGGAAATATCAGTATTTCCAAGACAATGAATATGTCTT
The DNA here is from genome assembly GCF_902500255.1 of Thalassophryne amazonica. Classification (NCBI taxonomy): domain Eukaryota; kingdom Metazoa; phylum Chordata; class Actinopteri; order Batrachoidiformes; family Batrachoididae; genus Thalassophryne; species Thalassophryne amazonica. Next base: position 58,671,897 of record NC_047119.1, on the reverse strand, counting down.
GGCCTTCATTTACATCAATCATTAAGAAATATAAACATTATGGTAAATCTGGTGGAGGCAGCTCTCAAAAAGTGAGTGAATATTCAAGAAGGAGACTAGTGAAAGAAGCCATCAAGACACATGCTTCATTTCAGTATGGTAGAGGTGTATGGAGGCATAATTATGAACATTGTGTTATTGTCCAAGTACTTAATGGACAAGACAGTATGGTGGATATTTAGAGTAACTTTTCAAGGAACTGGGCAAATATACATGAATGGTTATTAATAAACATGAAGATGAAGTGAAAGATCACTTTCTATTGGTATTTAGACCAGCTCCAGCATAGTGCACATGCTTCCTGAGGTCAGAACAAGGTCTTTGCATCATACACTCTTTGTGGTACATACGCTCTGTCTTTGTGTCACACATTCTGTCTTTGTCTCACATGCTCTCTTTGTTTCCACTGAATCCATTCCATCCATAAATACATGAATCCATGAATCATTCATTCATTCATTGTCTATACCCTCTTAGTCAAGTTAAGGCTCACAGGGAGCTGGAGTCTATCTCAGCAGCCACTGGGAGAGAGGCAGGGTCCACCCTGGACAGGACGCCAGTCTACTGCAAGCATACAATTTAGTAAGTCCTTTCGGCTTCTCCCTTGTTTTTCACTCGGAATTGCCACAGCAAATCTGAGGTGGATTTGATTGGCGCAGTGCAGAAGGTTCAATCCATTGCCCAATCACCTCTGACCTTTATGTGTACCACAAAGAGAATCTTTCTATCAGTGTTGTTGCTGTTTGGTAGAACACCAGGTTGAACAGATATGAAGGTAAATTAGATTTTGAACTGGCTAAGTGGTTAGTGCACTTGGTTTCAGTGGCGAAAGGTTCCCGGTTCAAACCCCACCCCTGCTACATTTGTCCATGTAATATGGAGTTGCGTCAGAAGGGCATCCGGCATAAGACTTGTGCTAAATCAATGTGTAGATCTACCATACATGTGTGTAGCGCTATACCAAACAAACATGTTTCTTATGGTGCAGTTAAGTCAGTTGCTTTATTACATCCACCAAGGACACAGTAAAATCATTGGCATTTATTTGTCTGTCTTTTAGCAGGATTACATCAAAATTACTGCACTGATTTTGATGACATTTTCACCACAGAGAGATATTAGGCTATAGAAGACTTGTTTAAATTTTGGAAGTGATCTGGATCCGGATTCTGGATCGAGTTTGACTTTATATAGGCTTTGAAGGATTACATCAAAACTACTTCATGAATTCTCACCAAATTTGCACCACAGATAGGTATTAGGCCATGGAAGACTGCACTGAACTTTGGAGGTGATCCAAATCCGGACTGGTGGACGTCAGAAATCTCAGATTACTCTTGTGTCAAATAAGATTAAGGTTAACACAACAACTTTTCATTGAATCAATACAACCAAATGGAGCAGACAATTCGTAATGAAGAATTTATCGGCTTTATGGCTTCGACACTTAAACTAAATCAATGACGCTGCTCCCTGCTGGAAGCAAAGCAAAATAAAGCAATGCTTCATAAGAGTTGGACTCGGCTAATACATGCTTCAGATACGAAGCCGCAAATTAGTTTCTGCTGTAACAGACAAACGTGATAGAGAGCAATTAGAAAGTCACAGAAATCTCCCACATGCATGTAGGCCTACCACGTCACATATACAAGGGCTGTCACACACACACACACACACACACACACACACACACACACACACACACACACACACACACACACACACACACACACACACACACACACACGAAAAAAGTCATGTTTTCACCCAGGCCGATTTGTCATGAGGCATGTCCTGTAGGCTTTTTTTGCAGTTGTGCACTTGGGGGGGGGTGTTTGTCAGGAAAATGATCATTTCTCTGCATTGATTACAGACCAGCAACGGGTCTGTAATCAACTTTTCTGCAGCACGGCTTTGCTTTGAACCTTGAACAAATCGAAGCAGTGATTCGCAGGTCGAAGCAGTGCTTCGATCTATGATTTGTGGATTTTATTTCGCTTTATCCTAATTTTTTTCCCCTCTAAAACCCTGAAGCGCATATGTCTGTGAGTAATATTTAATATTTTTATGTTAAACCGACCTGTTATGGTCTTCTGAAACAGTTGATAGATGTATTTTATAACTTAAAAACGGGACCGATGCTAACGCGTTAGCATGTCTATGGCGTTTTCAATGTTAAAGGTAGCATTAAGCTGTTCGCATCAGCACATTTGTGTTGATTTGTGTTCGTTGTCGTAAAAGAGTCAAATTGTAATTTTTTTTAATTTATTGTTATTCATATATTAATAATAGCAACAACAATAATAGTCTACATAAAAGACAATAATAGTCAATAATAATAGACTAATAATGTTACAATACAATTTTAGAGAAAGAGACAAAAAGAACCCAATGAAACAAAACACAACAGAAAAGATAAAACCATGTAACAATAAAAATAAATAAATACATATAGAAATAAATAACTGTTTCCTGTGAACACCTAGTGAGTAGCCTACTCTTGTTTAGGTTTTGAAGTCTTGTTTCTGAAGTGTTTATGTGTGATGTGCACAATCAGTATTTTGACTAATACTACCAGTCATTTACAAGCCTAGATAAACTTTTATATAAAAAAAATCAGTCCATTTTTGATTATTAACATTTACTTGTACTTTTACTTTCAATATTTGAGTACATTTAGTTGTACATTACTTGTCATACTTAAGTACAATAAATACTAGATACTTTAAGACTTTTACTTGAGTAGCATTTCAATCGGTTACTTGAACTTCTACCAAAGTCATTTTTTTAATGGGTATCTGTACTTTTACTGTGATTTTCCGGTACAACACTGCTCCCAGCTGAGCAAAGGCAAATGGTTGAGGAGAGCAGAAGAAACACTACACAAGGACCTCTTGAAGCCCAACCTTAAGAGCTGCTTCATCAACTGGAAGACCTGGAATAACAAGCGAAGGACCTAGTCAGCTGGTGAGCAATCATCTACAAGGGAGTGGAAGGCATTAAAAAAAATGCAGATGAATAACACAGAGAAGAAGAAAGAAAGAAAGAGAGAGAGAGAGAGAAAGAGAGAGAGAGAGAGATCCTGACCGGCAGAAGCTTCCTGCAGCAACCATCTGCAGCATCTTTTAAAAACAGGTGTGTGTCAACACTGGGACGGTTCAGTCATATCTGCGTCCGCCATCTCATCCTACAATCGATCAAGAGACAATCTTTCTCCCCACCGATGGATCGCCTCGAATGTTACAATAACCACATTTCAACACAAAGTACATTTTGCCATTACTCATTTGTGGTTATGGGTGCAGTTTTAATGCATTTCATAACCAAAAACAAAATACTTACTTTGTTTGAGATCAAAGTGCCTCTATATCTGGAAAAAAAAAATACCCATTAGAATTTGAAGATTATCTGCCGATTGTTTGACACTTTATTCCTAAAATGTAGTGACTTTGCTCTCATGCCCCATGACATCGTATATGTCTATGTGGACTGAATAGTGCTGCCCTCTGGTGGTCGACGTGAGAAATTACCATCCAAAGTTAAGCCAAAATAATTTATAAACTGCTGTGTATTTTCAGTGCTTTGCGAATGAAATCCCTGCTTAAATCACGATCAGTACTGCCAAGTTCTGCCTTAGATCATGTATGTATCGCACACAGCTCAGCCGCAAAAACTCATCTACAAAAACTCGATGTGATACAAGCTCAGGCCCTCTGTGTATGTTGGGGAAAGGGGTGCCAAAAAGGGGAGAATAAGGAGAAGGATTCTGGGGGCCCATGATTGACAGGGGGTCCAGAGAGTCCCCTAATATAATTATAAATTATAATACTGACAAAATAATATGGGGGGGTGGCCCAGTAAGATTTCCTTTCATGGGGCCCAAAATCCTTGGTGGTGGCCCTGGTTGGGGAGCTTTCAAGATGTCATCAATCCCAGCTCTTCAGGTAGAGGTTGGTGAATTACCTTTAACCTTGAGTTTGCTCCAGTTGAACAAATTTACAGGATCACAAACGGACACATCTGACCAAATCTGTTTTAAACCCATATTGGGAGCATAGCAAGATTAAGTCTAATAGTTCTGGTTGGGTGGGAAATAGTCATGCTAGGAAACTAGGCTTGTCTAAGTTAACACATAGCTGTACAGTACCATTGTCTGTTATTCCCCCTTGGTTTTTTCCTATGCCCCAAGTAGACTCTGAGATGGAGGAACTTTCAAAGGAAAGTAATAAATACGGTGGGATGGTCGGTCTAGTTCAACAGTACCTTAATATGAAATATATGATTCAAATATTTACAGATGGATCTAAAAATCCAGTCATAGGAAACAGGAGCAGTGGTTTGTATTCCCCAATTTCATAAGTCGATCATAAAAAGACTGTCACACCATTTAGCTGTCTTTTCTGTGGAACTTATAGCAATTTTGCTTGCACTGTGGTGGGTAGAGGTGGTGAAGTTCATGTCATCTGTTCAGATTCAATGGCAGCATGACTCAGCATTTCAAATGGCAAATCTCTTTGCAAGCAAGACCTGATCAATGAGATTCTTCAAAGCTTATTTAAACAACAACAAAATATTTCAGCATGTCTCATGGGGGTTCCATATCATTCTGAAACTGAGGACAACGAAGCAGTAGATCAGCTGGCAAAAGGAGCTTTGAAATCAGAAATACTGATCAACATTCCACTTACTAAATCTAAAGTTAAAACAATCATCAAGACAGAAATGAACAAAGCACAACAAAGACAATGGGACAGGGAATTTAAGGGTTGGTTTTTACATAAAATTCAGCGACAGGTTGTATCAAGGAAACAGGGGAGATGGAGTCACAGGTAAGAAGGTCATACAGGTTTAAATCATACTGTCAACTTCTTTGGAAAACATGAAACTGATCAGTGTGAGATGCAGCAGAAGCAGTGCAATTTCCCCCACCTTCTTTCTTTTTTCTTCCTCCCCTCTGTTATCACTCTATTTCTTTATTAATATAGCGTCAGACTCAATTAATGTTCCACACCCAAACAATTGGTGGCGGCAATACATCGTGTCGGTTTGCAAACCGCCAATAAACATGACAGAAGATTTTTTTTTTAAGCCAAATTTATTGACAATTCAAGAACAACAAAATAACTGATAACACAATCCAAGCACAAAATACACACAAACACACAGACAGACATTGGGGGGAGAAAAAAAAAAAAAAAGAAAGATGATTGTGTGAAATCCCGACATCCCGGTGTGTCTTGAACGTATCACAAATTAGTACGTCATCTCCTCGCGACACTTTTGCATGCTAGAAAGAGTGACAACGCGAAGTTACAGACAGAAATAAAATGATTTTTAATGTCGTATTCTGATTAAAGAACTGAAAACATTCATCTGTAGGGGTTATTGTAAATTCTGCACGAAGTCCAAATTTTGTAGACAGGCTGAATCCAGCGGGATTGTTTCAAACAGAAGAAAAGAATTATTAAAGAATTAGCAGCTTTAGGATTCCCCAGAATGAACAAAGAAGGTGAACATTTTTGTTGTAGTCTGTGTCCTCCTGTGTCCTGTGGTTTAACTGTGTGTCTTTGTAGTCTGTGTCCTGTGGTTTAACTGTGTCTTTGTGTCCTGTGGTTTAACTGTGTCTTTGTGTACTGTGGTTTAATTGTGTCTTTGTAGTCTCTGTCCTGTAACTGTGTGTCTTTGTAGTCTGTGTCCTATGGTTTAACGTCTTTGTAGTCTGTCCTGTGGTTTAATGCTGTGTCTTTGTAGTCTCTGTCCTGTGGTTTAACTGTCTTTGTGTACTGTGGTTTAATTGTGTCTTTGTAGTCTCTGTCCTGTAACTGTGTGTCTTTGTAGTCTGTGTCCTATGGTTTAACGTCTTTGTAGTCTGTCCTGTGTTTTAATGCTGTGTCTTTGTAGTCTCTGTCCTGTGGTTTAACTGTGTCTTTGTGTACTGTGGTTTAATTGTGTCTTTGTAGTCTCTGTCCTGTAACTGTGTGTCTTTGTAGTCTGTGTCCTATGGTTTAACGTCTTTGTAGTCTGTCCTGTGTTTTAATGCTGTGTCTTTGTAGTCTGTGTCCTGTGGTTTAACTGTGTCTGTGTCCTCCCGTGTCCTATGGTTTAACAGTGTGTCTTTTTAGTCTGTGTCCTGTGTTTTAATGGTGTGTCTTTGTAGTCTGTGTCCTGTGTTTTAATGGTGTGTCTTTGTAGTCTGTGCCCTGTATTTTAATGGTGTGTCTTTGTAGTCTGTGTCCTGTGGTTTAACTGTGTCTGTGTCCTCCCGTGTCCTGTGGTTTAACTGTGTCTGTGTCCTGTGGTTTAACTGTGTCTGTGTCCTGTGGTTTAACTGTGTCTTTGTGTACTGTGGTTTAACTGTGTCTTTGTGTACTGTGGTTTAACTGTGTCTTTGTGTACTGTGGTTTAATTGTGTCTTTGTAGTCTGTGTCCTGTGGTTTAACTGTGTCTGTGTCCTCCCGTGTCCTATGGTTTAACAGTGTGTCTTTGTAGTCCCGTGCCCTGTGTTTTAACGGTGTGTCTTTGTAGTCTGTGTCCTGTGTTTTAATGGTGTGTCTTTGTAGTCTGTGTCCTGTGTTTTAATGGTGTGTCTTTGTAGTCTGTGTCCTGTGTTTAATGGTGTGTCTTTGTAGTCTGTGCCCTGTGGTTTAACTGTGTCTGTGTCCTCCCGTGTCCTATGGTTTAACAGTGTGTCTTTGTAGTCTGTGCCCTGTGTTTTAATGGGGTGTCTTTGTAGTCTGTGCCCTGTGTTTTAATGGGGTGTCTTTGTAGTCTGTGCCCTGTGTTTTAATGCGGTGTCTTTGTAGTCTGTGTCTTCCTGTGTTTTAATGCGGTGTCTTTGTAGTCTGTGTCTTCCTGTGTCCTGTGGTTTAACGGTGTGTCTTTGTGGTCTGTGTCCTCCTGTGTCCTATGGTTTAACGATGTGTCTTTGTATGCTGTGTCCTATGGTTTAACAGTGTGTCTTTGTTGTCTGTGTTCTATAGTTTAACTGTGCGTCTTTGTAGTCTGTGTCCTGTGGTTTAATTGGGCACCTTTGTAGTCTGTGTTCTCCTGTGTCCTGTGTTTTAATGGGGTGTCTTTGTAGTCTGTGTCCTCCTGTGTCCTGTGGTTTAACTGTGCGTCTTTGTAGTCTGTATCCTCTTGTGTCCTGTGGTTTAATGATGTGTCTTTGTATTCTGTGTCCTCTTGTGTCCTGTGGTTTAACGGTGTGTCTTTGTAGTCTGTGTCCTCCTGTGTCCTGTGTTCTTATATGTGTCTCTGTGACAGAGCTGGTGGAGTATTTCCGGGCTCAGATGAGGACGGATCCAGACATGGCCTCTGCTGTGGCTGCTATCCGCACCCTGCTGGAGTTCCTAAAGAGAGACAAAGGTGAGTGTCTCACTTCAGATGGAGCTCTTTCTCATCCAAACTTTATTTCCATTTTTGTCTCCACAGCAACAAAGCAAATAGGTGGGTAGCTCAGTCCATCCTGGACGATGTGTGGACAGTAACTAAAAAAAAAAAAGATCATCCTGTCAGTCGCGAAGTTAGAGGAGCACATCATGAGGATGTCCTCATTATGGGGACAGCTGGAGTGATTTTGAGACTCAAAACATGAGTGTCGCTTATAATGTGAAGAAATTGTCGATGTGACATTTTGTTCATGTGGTGCCTTTCTCTGGACATGATCCAGCACGTAGGTGTCTCAGTATTGACTCCAGCAACTGATGAAGGCTGAGGGTATGACCAAATATTTCTTGGTTCTGGCGGATACATAGTGACTTTCAGGAGGTGGGAATGGAGCCGTTGCCTGGCTGGGTTCACAACCAGAGGAGGTACCAGTGCGTGTTCCCAAACCACACTTCCAAATGTGGAAGTTCTGGAGATGTTGGTACATCATAAAATGGCTTCCTGACTAATGTGTTAAAAAAACAACTGAAAAAAGCAAACTATCAGTGTTTGAATACATATAAAATCAGCCACAGTACGGGGAGGTGACAGTCTAGTGGTTAAGCGTTGGACTTGAGACCAGAGGATCCTTGGTGCAAATCCCAGCTTGACTGGAAAATCACTAAGGGCTCTTGGGCAAAGTCCTTAGTCCCCTAGTTGCTCCCGGTGTGTAGTGAGCACCTTGTATGGCAGCACTCTCACATCAGGGTGAATGTGAGGCATTATTGTAAAGCACTTTGAGCATCTGATGCAGATGGAAAAGTGCATTATACACTCAACAAAAATATAAACGCAACACTTTTGGTTTTGCTCCATTTTGTATGAGATGAACTCAAAGATCTAAAACTTTTTCCACATACACAATATCACCATTTCCCTCAAATATTGTTCACAAACCAGTCTAAATCTGTGATAGTGAGCACTTCTCCTTTGCTGAGATAATCCATCCCACCTCACAGGTGTGCCATATCAAGATGCTGATTAGACACCATGATTAGTGCACAGGTGTGCCTTAGACTGTCCACAATAAAAGGCCACTCTGAAAGGTGCAGTTTTGTTTTATTGGGGGGGATACCAGTCAGTATCTGGTGTGACCACCATTTGCCTCATGCAGTGCAACACATCTCCTTTGCATAGAGTTGATCAGGTTGTCAATTGTGGCCTGTGGAATGTTGGTCCACTCCTCTTCAATGGCTGTGCGAAGTTGCTGGATATTGGCAGGAACTGGTACACGCTGTCGTATACGCCGGTCCAGAGCATCCGAAACATGCTCAATGGGTGACATGTCCGGTGATTATGCCGGCCATGCAAGAACTGGGACATTGTCAGCTTCCAAGAATTGTGTACAGATCCTTGCAACATGGGGCCGTGCATTATCCTGCTGAAACATGAGGTGATGTTCTTGGATGTGTGGCACAACAATGGGCCTCAGGATCTCGTCACGGTATCTCTGTGCATTCAAAATGCCATCAATAAAATGCACCTGTGTTCTTCGTCCATAACAGACGCCTGCCCATACCATAACCCCACCGCCACCATGGACCACTTGATCCACAACATTGACATCAGAAAACCGCTCACCCACAAGACGCCACACACGCTGTCTGCCATCTGCCCTGAACAGTGTGAACCGGGATTCATCCGTGAAGAGAACACCTCTCCAACGTGCCAAACGCCAGCGAATGTGAGCATTTGCCTACTCAAGTCGGTTACGACGACGAACTGGAGTCAGGTCGAGACCCCGATGAGGACGACGAGCATGCAGATGAGCTTCCCTGAGACGGTTTCTGACAGTTTGTGCAGAAATTCTTTGGTTATGCAAACCGATTGTTTCAGCAGCTGTCCGAGTGGCTGGTCTCAGACGATCTTGGAGGTGAACATGCTGGATGTGGAGGTCCTGGACTGGTGTGGTTACACGTGGTCTGCGGTTGTGAGGCTGGTTGGATGTACTGCTAAATTCTCTGAAACGCCTTTGGAGACGGCTTATGGTAGAGAAATGAACATTCAATACACGAGCAACAGCTCTGGTTGACATTCCTGCTGTCAGCATGCCAATTGCACGCTCCCTCAAATCTTGCGACATTTGTGGCATTGTGCTGTGTGATAAAACTGCACCTTTCAGAGTGGCCTTTTATTGTGGGCAGTCTAAGGCACACCTGTGCACTAATCATGGTGTCTAATCAGCATCTTGATATGGCACACCTGTGAGGTGGGATGGATTATCTCAGTAAAGGAGAAGTGCTCACTATCACAGATTTCGACTGGTTTGTGAACAATATTTGAGGGAAATGGTGATACGAGGGCTGTCAATAAAGTAACAGTCCTTTTTATTTTTTTCAAAAACTATATGGATTTCATTCATTTGTTTTTACGTCAGACATGCTTGAACCCTCGTGCGCATGCGTGAGTTTTTCCACGCCTGTCGGTGACGTCATTCGCCTGTGAGCACTCCTTGTGGGAGGAGTCGTCCAGCCCCTCGTCGGAATTCCTTTGTCTGAGAAGTTGCTGAGAGACTGGCGCGTTGTTTGATCAAAATTTTTTCTAAACCTGTGAGACACATCGAAGTGGACATGGTTCGAAAAATTAAGCTGGTTTTCAGTGAAAATTTTAACAGCTGATGAGAGATTTTGAGGTGATTCTGTCGCTTTAAGGACTTTTCACGGTGCGAGACGTCGTGCAGCGCTCTCAGGCGGCGTCATCAGCCTGTTCAAGCTGAAAACCTCCACATTTCAGGCTCTATTGATCCAGGACGTCGTGAGAGAACAGAGAAGTTTCAGAAGAAGTCGGTTTCAGCATTTTATCCGGATATTCCACTGTTAAAGGAGATTTTTTTAATGAAAGACGTGCGGACGGATCCGCGCGTCGGGACGCAGCCGACGCGGTGCGGCGGCACAGGAAAAACACCTCCGTGTTGATAACCATTTGTAAAATCCAGGCGGCTTTTGATGGCTTTCAGTGGAGTGAGTATATGAGAAATTGTTTAACAGGCAGGACATGTTCCA